>NW_026000016.1:16233299-16288674 GCF_001458135.2 Marmota marmota marmota | reverse complement strand
GGCACCCATGACACAACAACAAAAGAAGCACAAAAAACAAAAGCAAAATGACACAACAGGAGAAACACAGAAAACAAAAGCGAAAGTAAAAACGAAAGTACACAATGCAGCTGATGCCCCGCTTTGGTCGCGGATCCCACTTACTTGGGACTATTTCCCGCTTTGATCACGGATTCCACTTACCTGGGACTACGGTGCACCCCCCTGACTGCTGAAAGTTCTGGTTCCCGGGTCTCGGCACCACTTGTCGCGACTTCTTGCCCGCAAGGAAGACGCGACACTCAGGAATCTTCTTTCAGTAGTTTATTTCAGGCCCTTGATAGTTCTTCTTCTCTTTCTCGGATGCCCCTCCCAGCCTTAATAAAGCATCTCAAGCCCCAATGCAAAGCAGCCACGTGGAGCTTTCTCATAGGGTGATGAAAAGTCATGTGCCAACTCTCCCAAATAAGGAGTTGTTTGTCACAGACCACAGCGGAGCCAGCGCCATCTTGTAATGGCGACCATAATTTGCATAAACGGCAGAAGCGGCTCACCACATCAGTGGAACTTAAAATGTTTTAAAAAAATTTGGATTATGTAACTATGTATGGTTAAATTTAGTATATGAATAGACACAAAAACAAAAATATAGGTTTAGATTCACAACATACAGTGATTTGGGGGGAGGGGAAGAGAAATTAAACTGAGAACAATTTTCATACCAAAATAATCTTTTTTTAATATTTATTTTTTAGTTACAGGTGGACACCATATCTTTATTTGATGTTTATGTGGTGCTGAGGATCGAACCCAGTGCCTCACGCATGGTAGGTGAGCCCCAGCCCCAGCCCCCAAAATAATCTTAAATCTTAAATTCTACTGGGATGAGGTAATCACAACTTAATTCTTCTGATTTTATTATTTAGATTCAATCTATTTAGCATATCTTATGATATCCATTTGTATTAAAGTTCAAGAATACTGCTCCAAAAATTGAATCACGGCATATCTTGCCAAAATGTAATTTTTGAGTTATGATGTTTATCTTATATATTAAATGACAAATGTATTTGGAAAAAACCCATCAGTAACAGTTATTTTTCACCCTAGTTTTTTGGCACATTAGAATCTCTGTTGGAACTTCTAAAACATCAATGCTCATTTCCACCCCTCATGAATTAAATCAGAATCTCTGAAGGAGGGGACTAAGCATTGGCATTTTTATTAAAAGCTCACCAGGTGATTTTTATGTGCAGCCAGGGTTGAGAATCACCAGCCTACACAACACAATGGTAACTTTTCAATACATAAATTAGCAAAGTGAGAATAGCCAATATAAATAATCATTGTTCATGTGTCTAATGAATGTACATTGTGAAATTCTAATTATACAGCCAATTAGATCATCTGTGCAGAATTTTCCCTTAAGTTTTCTTATTTCTTTGAAGTCTTGCAGGACTTTAATTATTAAGGAAGAAAAAAGTTATGGCAATTTTATCCTAATAATCAAACATTTTTAAAAAACTTACCTGTCTGTATAACCTTGTCGCAAGAATGATAAAAATCATAGTTTCTTGGAATTTCTTGACCAAAATAAAAACCTCTCCACCCCAACACACGATTAGCAAGTCTTCTTTACTTCTATTTGGATTTTAATTTAAGTAACGTTTGACTTTATGCTTTCATAATCGTTAGATGTAATTGCACTGATTATTCCTTACTCTTTCTTTCAATACTCCCGAGTCAGAAATGAGCATGCAGTCCCAAAAGTAAACCTAACTAATGTCAAGGAAACAAATCAAAATGAAGTGACATTGGTTTAGGGCACTTAGCATGCATTTGTGGGCCATTGTCAATCAGATGTCAGACATGTCAGTCCATAGCTGAAGCTCTGAACTGGGCTGCAAACCTACCACGTGAGTCAGTGTTGGCAATGTTAACTTCTTCTGACCTTCAGAGAATAAGGCCTTACTTAATCCCTTTCTTAGGTTTCCAAATGAGGCCATTTGCCATGCAATATGCCAATCACTGAAAAGGAAGACTTTTATTCCTGAGGTGACCTAATGTGAGAAGGCAGGAGCCCCAAGTCTCAAATCCATCTCCCCAGGGTAGCATTTAGGGATATTTGTGGAATAAAGAAACAGGCAGGGCTGAAGAGTAGGGCAAGGTGATTGGAACTGAGGAACAGTGAAGCCATTGGTGGTCTTTACATTGGTAATTAAACTTCATAGCTCTTCATTGGTGGTGTGTTCAAAAAATGGCAGTGTCAGTCTGAGGGTGAGGTTTTGGGCCCTCTGATGTTACAACACTTGTGTAGGTCAGGGAAGGGTTGGTGATTTCAACTGATTTGAGTAACAACTTAGGCAACTATTACCACTGGGACCAATGAGTCAGAGGTGTTATCTAGAACAAAGCTGATGGGATCGTGCTGCTTAGTTAGGTGACCTCTCAAATTGGTGATAAAGGCAGATAATCAAAGGCAAGTGACATTAGAGGGTATAGTTAGATTTTTCTTCCTTTTCACTTTTAGGATTTTTTCCCCCCATAGCTATATTGAGGTAAAATTGAAGTACAATAAAATGCACATATTTGAAGTATGCAATTTGATCAGTTTTGACATGTATGTAACCAATACAATCAATATAAAAAGCATTTCCATTACTTTTTTAAAAATTTGAAATCATGCAGACAATGTTTCTTGCATGATTTATTACATTAGAAATCAATCACCTTAAGATATATAGAACCCCACCCCCATATGTCAACTATTTCAAAATTAAACTGCACACTTATAAATGCCTCAGAGGCCAAGGAAGAATGCACAAGAAAAGTAAATAAAAAGTGCTTTCAACTTAGTGATAAAAGTCTTAAAATATTAGGACCTCTGGGATGAAACAGTACTCAGATGAACATTTATAACTTAAAGTACTTGTATGAGAAATAAGTTAGAATAACAAATTACTTTAAAATTACATAGTAGGAAGGGAAAAATAAGAGTAGGAGCAGAAATATATGAAGTAGAGAATAAATAACACCGCTAAAACTTGATAATAAATAAATAATAGACAATAAAAAAGCAAGAACACAAAAAATAATATCAATGGAAAGGGAGCCATCAAAATAACTCCTACAGATGCTAAAAATATATTAAGGTAATATTACAATTGTATGCCAACGTATGTGATGACTTACATAACATGGTCTATGTTAGAGAAGGATCCAGGTGCTATTGAGAAGAAAACATATTCAGTCACTGATGGATGAAATATTCTGTATATGTCTGTTAAGTCTAAATTATCAATTGTATTTTTTAATTCTATAGATTCTTTATTTAGCTTTTGTTTGAAGAATCTATCCAGTGGTGACAGAGGCATATTAAAATTTGATTCTTGAAATTAAGAAGGGTTTGTTTGATCTACATAGATGTTCCATTGCTTAGGGGCATAAATATATACCATTGTTATGTCTTGATGTATAATTCCCTTAAGCAGTATGACAAGGGCCTTCCTTGTCCCTTCTGATTAACTTTGGTTTAAAGTCCACTTCTCTGGTATGAGAATTAAAAACCCCTGCTTGTTTATATGATCCACATGAGTGACCGCTTTTTCCTTTCCTTTCACCTTCAGTCTGTGGATGTCTTTGTCTATGAGGTGAACCTCTTGGAGACACCATATTGCTTGTTTTTAATATAATCTGTCAGCTTGTGTCTTTTGATTGATAAGCTTAGGCCATTAATGTTCAGGTTTATTATTGAGATATAGTTTGTATTTCCAGTTATTTGTGTTTATTTCTAGTTTTTAATTTGAACTTAATTTCTCCTTTGAAACTAAGTATACTAAGTATAGTTCCTTTAGTGTAGTTTCTCCCTTTGCTGGTTTTCACTTTTCTTTTTCTTTTTAGTTTATCTTCATAAAATATTTTGTTGAGAATGTTCTATAGTGCAGGCTTCCTAGTTGCAAATTCTTTTAACTTTTGTTTATCATGGAAAGTTTTTCTTTTATCTTCAAATCTGAAGTTTAATTTTGCTGGATATAGGATTCTTAGTTGGCACCCATCATCCATTTTCTTTCAGAGCTTGATATATGTTATTTCAGAACCTCCTAGCCTTCAGGGTCTGGGTTGAGAAATCAGCTGAGATCTGAATTAGTCTTCCCCAATATGTAAACTGATATTTTTCTCTTACAGCCTTTAAAATTGTATCCTTATTCTGTATGTTAGGCATTTTCATTATAATTTGTCTTGGTGTGGGTCTGTTGTGATTTTGTACATTTGGGGTCCTGTAAGCCTCTTGTATTTGATTTTCCATTTCATTCTTTAGGTTTGGGAATTTTTCTGATATTATTTCATTGAAAAGATTATACATTCCTTTGGTTTGTATCTCTATGCCTTTATCTATCCCAGTAAATCTTAAATTTGGTCTTTTCATGTTATCCCATAATTCTTGGAAGTTCTGTTCATGGTTTCTTAACCTCTTCTCTCTGTGGTCAACTCTATTTTCAAGATTCTCCTCAGGCATGAGGTTCTGTCTTCCAAGTGATCTAGTCTTTTGGTGATGTTTTCTATTGAATTTTTAATTTGGTTTATTGTTTCCATCATTTCAAGGATTTTTGCATTTTTTTCAGAATCTCTGCCTCTTGATCTTTCATTTACTTCCTATATTTTCTGATTTTATTTCTTATACCATCCTTTATTTTGCAGATCAGTTTAATTATATACATTCTAAACTCCTTTTCTGAAAGAAAAAAGACAGAAGTAAAAGATTAAAGGAAGAGTGAAAGAGAGAACAACTCCTGGCAATTAGCAGAAAAAAAGAGAATCAAGGGAAACAGATAGGAGGAAAAAAAATATACACACACACACACACACATATGTATATATAAAGTAAAAATTAAAAATAAGAATAAAAGAATACTAAAATATACTAATTGAACATCCTAGTTCACAAAAAACTAATACATGGAAAATAACTGGCTTCAAAAATGCTAGAAATGAGAAAAAATATGAATATGTATAAATGTCCATGTACCATTAAGGTCACAATCAAACAGAGGACAAATAAAAGATATTGATGAAATAGCATTTTTTTTCTGTTGGCATTCAAAAGAATCTCAGTTTCCCTTCTCAGTAAAATTAGGTGGGGTTGTCTGGAGCATGATGCTCCACCCTCTGGATTGCTGGAGTGAGAGAGGTAGTCCTGTAGGTGGAATTCCTGGAGGCAGGGTTTAGGTTTAGATGGGTTTCAAGCTGTTTGCTGAATGCCAATTGGTCTGGAGATTTTAAATCAGAGCACCTCCAGCACCCAGTACTTGCTGGTTCACACTGGAAGACTGTACCCAAGGGTCCTCCCCTGAGTTCCACTCCTATGGTGGGGGAGCCAATTCTTAGTCCCCTACATCACCTGTGCACCTCATGTTTCCTGGTCTCGGGTTCAGTCTCCAAACACTCTCCCTGACCTCTGCAACTTCAGAGTTCCCAGTCAGATGCGTCTCTCCCAGCCAGTCCTGCAAGCAGGAAGGGGAGGGGTAGAGCTTGGTGGGTTTCTATGCCCAGTAGTCCCCTGTGTAAACCTCTCTCCACGTTTGATTTTCTCCTGATCACTTAAGCACACTCTATATCAGGCACTGTGTGTTCACTGGGCCTGTGTTTCAGGCCAACCTCCTTTGCCAGGAATGGGCCCCATCAGCTGCCAGCCCCTACACAGCAGCTGCAGAATAGTTCCTTCCTTTGTTCTCCACATGCTGCCTGGTGAGATGGCAGCTTCTTTTACCACACATGTATACTATGTAGTGCTCTTTCTTGTTGGCCAGGCATGTCCTCGATCTCTATACCCTCAGTACCCAGACACACCTCAGGCCTGCCCAAAATGTGAGTTCCTTTAATTCCCTTATCCCTCCACTATGCTCATGAAGGGACTTCTCTGGCTGGTGCTTTCAGCCCAGACACAGCAGTGGCTGTGCAGCTGGGGACATTTTCCTTATTTTATTTTCTTCAACTTCCTGAGTCTCTGATCTGCTTTGAATGTCCAGTTTTAAATTCCAGTAAAGTCCTCCCATTTATTATTATTATTATTATTTTGTTCACCCACCTTTCTCAGAAGCTGCCTGTCTGCTTTCTTGGTTTCACTCCACCGAGCACCCATGGAAGTGACCGCTTCTATTCCGCCATCTTGAAAACCTCTATAGGATGACTAAACTTTTGCCAGACTAACTAATCATCCTTCCTAACAAGGGATGTAATTACCAACTGTCTTTCGGTTTAAAGCTATAAATATAGCTCCACTTTGTAAAGCCTTGAAGCACATCTTCAAGAACGCTTGGACCTGTGTTTTTTTCCCAGATTGTAATCTTAATTAGCTCCCAAATACATGTAATTTTCTTTGTGCTCTACTAGATTGATTTTATTCTTGGATAACAATCTAGAGACACCAAAGGTAGAACACAGTAAGAAGTGCAATCGTAATTAGCCACAAATACATGTAATTTTCTTTGTGCTCTACTAGATTGATTTTATTCTTGAATGACAATCTAGAAAACACCAAAGGTAGAACACAGTGAAGATTCCATATGCAATTTTCTCATTCTTTATACTTCTTGGCAATTGACACCTTTTTAAAAAATTCATTCTTTTTAGTTGGCAATTTACTTCTTGCCTGTTACTTTTAGATAGTAATAAACAGTATAGACAGTCAAACCTGAATGGAAAATTAGGTGTTTGTGTCTAGGTTGCTATGGTTAAATTATGGAATTTTCTGTTTCTTATTTTTTTTTTTACTTCAAAAATTGAATCAAAGACTTCCTGTTACCTCACTTCAGTTAATTTTTCCAGCTGTGAGACTAGCATTCTAGTGTTTGCCTCACTGACCATCCACTATTTTTATTTTGCTCTATTTTATTAAGCTTATTTTTTATTTTGCTCTATTTTATTAAGCTTTTTATTTAGATCTATTTTAGACTTATAGCAAAGTTGAGAAAAAATATGACAAGTTCTTTATATCTCTCACCCATCTTCCCCTAATGTTAACAACTTACATAACCACAGTACAATAGTAAGAAAAGGAAATTCACCCCTGTATGATAATTTTACTAAACTATAAACTTTTTCTCAAATTTCACAAATTTTTTTCTCTGTTATTCTTTCTCTGTTCCAGGATCCTACTTAGCACCCTGGATTAAATTCAGCTGTAAATTTTCCTTTGTTTCTTCCTGTTACAGTTTCTAAGCTCCTTGTTATTTTTTTTTATCATGTGACATTTATATAGGATATACATCAGTTATTTTATAGAATGGTTTCAATTGGATTTTGGTTTTCTCACAATTGAAGTGAAAGTTTCACATTATTCTGGGAAGCATACCACAGAGATGATGTTCTGGTATCCTCTGTGTATCATAGTTAGGGGTTTGTGATTTTTATGTCTTATTACAGATGATATTAACCTTCATCATTCGGTTAAGAGGGTGTCTGCCGTGTTTCTATACTGTAAATTTACTATTTATCCATTTGTAGTTAATAAGTATCTTGGGTAGATTTATTGAAAACACACAAATGTTTTCCTCCAACTTTCACCCATTAATATTTGATCCGTGATGAATCTTGTCTGCAGCTGTCACTGTGATAGTTATCTAAGACTGATTCTTTGTTGGTATTTCCTTTCCTTCTATATTTGTTAATTGGCACTCTACTATATAAGAAAAAGCCATCTTTTTCCCCACTTATTTGCTTATTTCATTATTTGTTTATAACAGAATGGAACAATGGATATTTATTTTAATCTATGTGTCCAATGCTATCATTACTTTATGACTCGGTTTGCTTTGGTTGTGGACATTCAGGTAGGACTTAGTGTGTTTTTGAGAAACCTCAAAAATTTTATGAGTGTTCCCTTATTTTCCTGGCACCACAAGATGTTCTTCACTTTATATGCTTTGATCTTCAAACACTTTTGTAATATGACTGATCCTGTGAGGGTATGATATTATCATTAAAGTGGAAAGTTGATGAGTTAAGGGAACTGGTAGTTATCTATGAATTCATCCACTTCTGTCACAAGTTATACAACTCTAAAATAATAATCACCTATACCTCAGTGATAATACTGTCATATAACACTAGGGCATAGCTGGATATTGACCAATAAATGAAAAATGGTAGAATGTTTTTGCTTGGGGAATTAGATTCACATTGTGTCTAGTGAACCTGGGAATATTTTAAATCATTGTAGGAGCTTTGAGTGATATGGAGGGCAGATCAAGCAAAAAGTGTCAATAACACACACAGGCTTTACTGAATGCCACTTTGGAAAGTTTGCATGAGATGGAAGTCCCTCCTAGGAACCAAGGTGCAAGAGCCACCCCTCAGAAAGGGAAGAGGGCAATGGAACTCCAGGGGTGATGGGAGACAGAGAAGGACATATATGTCGGGCTGATGTCAGTTGGCAGCACAGCAGGGAATCTCTGCTTCAGAGAACTCCAAAGGGCAGCAGCAGCTTCAGGGCTTTACAGCCTGAGATTATTTTATCTATTGCTAGCAGATGTTGGGTGCATTTTTACAGGCTACACAAAATAGCAGGCTTTAAATGGCTAAAAATCTTCTTATTTCGGACTATCTGCTTATTTAGATTGATTTAACAACTGGATGTGTAAAAATTTGAGTTTGGAGCTGGTGGGCTTTTGTTGGCTCATTTATGTCACACTTTTTGTGCTATGTCAACTCTCAATTTCCTGAATACAAGGAATGATGATTGAGGGTGGATTGGAAGGCTGAATAGCCTGTCAAAAAACTGACATAAGAGGAGGGTGAATAGTGAAGGAGAGACTGTGCCTACAGAAAAAACAGACAGGAAAAGACTGATTGAAATCAACCCCCAGTAACACACTGACATTTTGGGGGTGAAAATTAATGAGGCGAAGGGCATAGAAGATGCTAGCTGGATGACTCTAGTCAGTAGTAACACAATAACAGTGATATGTTATTGAGTGTTATTATTAGCCTGGAACTACTGAAATAATATTTTAAAACCTGCATTGCACTTTATTTTCCTACCATCTGTACATCTAGTTAGATACCCTGCAATCCTGATACTCCATTCTCTACATATCCAAGGGGGCCTAAGGGAGGCTCTGAGATAACACCTGTGGTGGAGTGGGCAATGCTGCGCTTGGACTCCAAAGTTACCACCAGATTCTAGCAATACTACTGGCAATAGGTAGAGGACTTAACTTTTGTAAAGCTAATTGCTTCTGAAAAACTGGAATAGAATGCGCACATGTGGTGGTTGTTTGTTCTGAAATAAGCCCCAGAATAAATTCTATGGAGGATGACCTTCTAAAGATTGTCTATAGTCCATAGGGTGACATAGCATATAGTCCCCTACCCTACCTGATGTGATTCAAAGGGTAGGAAGACAAACACTTAAATGATGACCTAAAGCCATTATAATGCTCTATGAAAATAGTTACACTATACAAACTATCTACTTCTGACACCTAACATTTTACACAATGCCTAAGATATAGGAGGTATTGTAGATAAACATTATTTGAAGGGCAGGGGGTGTATATCAGTGGCAGCTCATTTACCTAGTATTTGTGAGGCCCAGTGTTCCATCCCCAGTACAAAAAAAAAAAGAAAAACAAACAGAAACCCGCATAATTCGAACCAGTTTTTGAGAAAACCACCATGTAAGGCATTTATGTAAGATGATTAAGAACTCTGCTACAGTGCCTATAGTTAACGATGGAGTACTATAGAGTTAAAAATCTATTAAAGGGGAAGATTTTATGTTAAGTATTTGTATTGGTCAAATTTTCAACAATATAATAAAATAACTGAGATAGCTAACTTACAAAATGAAAGTGTTTACTTTGGCTTACAGTTATGGAGGTTTTAGTCTGTGATCACTTGATCCTGTTATTTAGGTTCTAAGGCAGCAGCACCTCATGGCAGAGATGTGTGGTAGAGGAAATCTGTTTGCCTCATGGCCAGGGGAAAAAAGCAAAAGAGGACTGGGCCAGGATCATGCACTCCCCTTCAAGGACAATGACCTAAAGACCTCCCACTAGGCCCCGCCTCTTAAAGGTTCCACTACCTCTCAATAGTCCATCCTGGGGACAAAGCCTTTAACACGTGGGCCTTTGAGTATATTCAAAGTTCAAACTATAGTGGAAGTCTCAGCACCATAAGGAGAATAATAAAAAGCACCCTGATAAATGTAAATATCTATTACGTCAGTAATGTCTTGGCTTACAGTAACCAATCAAATTAGCTTCAGGCACTTAGCAGTACCCTAGGGGAACTGGACATGGTGGTCTAGGTTGGGGGATGTTGTGGAGAAAGGAAAGCATGGTATGGAGGTAGGACAGATGGCAGCTGAGCAGACAGCAGGGAGTCAGATGAGGTTAAATGCTTTGGCAGAACACTCAAAACTAGGAGAGGGCTCATGAAATGAATGCCTAATACAAATATGGACAACTACCCAGGAATAGCTTTGATGTCTACACAACTTCTGAGTATGCAGGATTATCTCATTGGGAATAAAATTACTAAATTAGTTTTATCTTGGACATGGTTAGTATTTCCTAGAGAAGCAGAATAAAGGAATAGACACACATTTTCACAGGTCACATAACCCAGTTATCTCCAAGGGCTGACCCTCAGAGGGTTACTATGCACAAAGAGAAGAACGGAAAAATGGAGACAGAGGAGAAGGAGCGGGGGAACAGAAGTGACAGAAATATGGACCAAATAAAGGAGTGGAGAATTAGGGGAACATAAAAAAGAGAGAGAGAGAGAGAAAAATGAGATGCCAATAATGCAGAGTTGATGCCATTGGTTACCAGAGCCCCTGCTTTTCTCAATGATTTCTTGAAATAGGCCAAAGTCCTCAGATAACTTTTTTTTCCCTTTCTTTCTCACTCACAAATCTCAACTAGAGTTGCCTTTGAAAGGTACTCATCTGCTTCTCACATGTTGTTCCTACAGAAAGAAATCTTTAGAGTCTGAATACTATTGTGCTTCTCAGCCACCCCAAAGAACATTTATGGAGAGTAATTGGGCAAATTGAGGGTATGAACCCCAGAAGAAACAATGCATTTTGACAAGAAAGATTGGTTGGCAAATGTTAAGGTTTTTGTGAGTAATCATGATGAATCTTTAAGTAATTATAATCTGTTCTACATTCTGTCACAATTGTTTTGATTTGTGTCTTTTTGTCAGTGAATAAAGTTATTTAGTTGTCCTTATTTTTAGGAACAGATTCACAGTATTGAAATATTTCTAATACAAGTGATGTTAAATTTCTTGAATACTTTTCCTTTCTCATGCCTGATGAGTCATTGGACTATCATTCTGTCCCCAAAAGATTATGGTGACACCAGTCTTAGTCACAAAATCGTCACTGTGGTAGGTGGGGTGGGGTAGGATATGAGAGGTCCACACAATGAAAAGAACCCAGTTTAATCTTTTTTGAAAAACATTTTTTTAGTTGTAGGTGGACACAATACCTTTATTTATTTTTATGTGGTGCTGAGGATTGAACTCAGTGCCTCACACATGCTAGGCAGGCACTCTATCACTGAGCTACAACCGCAGTCCTTTAATTATTTTTTTTAACATTTTTTAGTTGTTGATGGACCTTTATTTTATTTATTTGTATGTGGTGCTGAAAATAGAACCCAGTGCCTCACACATGCTAGGCAAGCACTCTTCCACTAAGCTACAACACCAGTCCCCCAGTTTTTAATCTTAAATTGAAATTATTACTCAGATTTTTAAAGTAAATTTATTTTAAAGTGGGTTTCCAAATTTTCTGATACTTACCTGTCCTGTTATCAGGCTACCCTCAGGCAAATAAAGCATTGTGGCTGCAGGGAGATATAGTATGGACAGTATACCTTCATAATTCAATTTTCACAAGAATGATAAATTAGATTAAGAGTATTATTCTCCAGGGCTGGATTGTAGCTCAGTGGTAGAGCAATTGCCTTGCCTATCATCAGCACCACATAAAAATAAATATATAAAGATATTGTGTCCATCTACAAATAAAAAATATTTAAAATAGAAAATACATTATTCTTCAGAAAGACTAAGTGCAGTCATTGAACATAAACCCAGCCGTGCAGAGGCATAACTAAAGGCTATCTAGTTCAGACTCTGGTTAGAGCATAAAACTCACTGTAATAATACTCTTTTGAATTTTCACATGGAGGGGAAAGACACTGAATATTGGTTGACTAGTAAAGCAAGGACATTATTAAAGCATTGCATACTGTTGAAAAATATAAACAAAAGAGCTATTTGCAAACATGATAAATAAATGGAATAGTTCTTTTGTAAGAATTAAACTAGGCAGCTTTCCTAGTTATGTTACAACACATCAAAATATAACACAATATTGTGACTTTCATTTTTGCAATGTGACAGTGAATCACAAGTGGAACAAGAAGTAGGATTAACTTTGTTTCTCACTACACCTCAGAACCAGGGTGGTCGTGAATTTGATAATGCATAAGGCAGAAGACCTGAATGGTGAATGCTACAAATTTGTCTGCTCTAAGAAAGTGGTGAGCATATCTATGCAAACATTTATTCATATAACAAACATTTATTCAAAAAATAAGTGTTTAAAACTTTACCATATCATTGGCATTTCATTAAGGCTAAGGTTTAAAGATAAATAAGTCAGTCTTTTTTTAAATATACTGATACTAAGTAATATTAGCATTAACACTTTTTATTTACTTTTAAATTTTATTTCTTTGCAGTACTTTGGGATTGAACCCAGGGCTTCATGCATGCTAGGCAAGTGCTCTACCACTGAGCTATAATCCTAGGCTAGCTAAATAAATCAATCTTAACCTAAAATATACATGATGGCTCAAGGAATCATGGGAGACAAACACAGTGATGGGCAAGTATCCTTAGAAAATATACACTAATAAACATTTTATATTTTCCTGTAGTAACTTCATTTACTCATATGAAAATATGAAAATTATGATTTGGAAAGATCTTCAACTAGGTCATCTTTCAGTGGGATCCTTATTTAACCTTTCAAAATAATTGGCATTTGTTAAGTTTATTAACTATCGAGTATCAACAGTTTTACTTTTGGGCAGAGTCTGATACTTTATTTTGGATGTGACTTACTTTCTTATTTCTCTCTGAAGTGTTTGGGCATTTGAAGCCACTGATTTGACTTTGTCACTACACAATGCCATTTACTAGCACACACAAAAAAGTCATTCTTAGAGAAACTTTGATTTATTTTTATTAGTTAGAAGTGTGATTCTCTTAATATTTTTTTCAGGTCTATTTTTCATCCTGTTGATTTTCTCTGGAACTTTTCCTTTTGGAACGTCTTATTAAATGGACCTGAACATTGGTTAAGAACAGCATTCAATGATGAACAACTATTAAATATCTACTCTGATAGGAATGGGATCTGCTAATACAAATTACCTGTGGTCCCCATTTTGGAGTCTGATATAATTGTAAAGGGAGATCAATAATCAGAAAAATATTTAAAAATATGGGACAAGGTGTTGTTGACACCATAATGAATATGAAAGATCGATGGCTTTCACAAAGAGAAGGCCAGTTTTAAATGGTGTTCATTGAGGCTTCGTGGAAGTAGTGACACTTAAGATTTTTTTTTTTTAATTTTTTTATTGTTGGTTGTTCAAAACATTACAAATTTCTTGATATATCATATTTCACACTTTGATTCAAGTGGGTTATGAACTCCCATTTTTACCCCATATACAGATTGCAGAATCACATCAGTTACACATCCATTGATTTACATATTGCCATACTAGTGTCTGTTGTGTTCTGCTGCCTTTCCTATCCTCTACTATCCCCCCTCCCCTCCCCTCCCCTCTTAAGATTTTTGACGTTTGAAATGATCAATTTACAGCCTGTCCAAATGAAGCTGTCCATGTTTAGTGTTTTTGAGTGACAGAAATATAAAGAAGACAAGACAAAAGAAAAATTCTTTTTTTTTCCTCCAATCTTTTGGAATTTACTGCTTAGTTTATAGTCAGTTTAGTGAACTTCCATCTGCTCTTGAAAAAAAAAAGGTGTTCTGCTATTAACAAGTGTAGTGTTTTGTAAATACTGGTTAGGTCAATTTGGTTGATAGTTCTATCCAGATCTTTTATGTCTTTATTGATAATATCATCTATTTTCTGTTTATTTTTTGGATGTTTTAATTTCCAATCCAGACTGTGAATTTGTCTATGTCTCCATTTAGTTTCATGATTTTTTTCCTCATGAATTTTAAAGGTATATTATTGTGTGCATTAATGTTATGTCTTCTTGATGAATTTCCCCTGTTGTTATTATCAACATACCATTTATCTCATAAGATTCTTTGTTGTGAAGCCAGCTTTCTAATTATTTGCATGGCATTTTCTTCCATTCTTACATTTTCAAACTTCTTGTGTCTTTCAATGGTGGTAATTGGAGGTGGGCGTTTAGTGGTGGGCGGTTGTTGGTGATAATGGTGCTTTTTAAAATTTTAATATTATTGATGGTATTAAATGATAGTTGGTATTGGTAGAGATGGTAGCAAAAGGGTCACTTTTCAGCCCTTTTTGTTTTTTATTTTGAGACTAATTTGCTGAGGTTTTCCTCAAACTTGAGATCCTCCTGCCTTGGTCTACTGAGTTGCTGGGATCATAGGCGCATTTCACTGTGCCTGGCTCCATGGTCTAAATTTATTAAAGAATTATCTGAATTTGCTCCCTGGGGAAGGAGCTTGAGGTTTGCTGCATAGGGGGACAAAGATGGAGGCACACTCACTCTTAATCCCGAACCCAGAGGTGACTAGATTTGCAAAAATCGAGTCAAAGAGAAAAAAAAACAGGTTCCTGAAAGGATGCAGGCAATGCAGTCAGCAAGAATAATAGTCTCTAGAGCTCAAATAAGAATCCTAGTGACCAGGCTTGGGTCAGAAGGAGCATGGGGTCAGAAGCGAGCAAAAGAAGCAACTGCCCTGGGTTGAAGACCAGGGCTCACTACCATTTCCAAACTTTAAAAAAGTTAACTTATCTACTATAATTTTGATTCCTTTATTTTTCTCCCTGAATACTAAACTCATTTAATTGCCTTTTGTTAATAATTAAAGTAATCTCAAATAATATTACTAACGTATGCATATATTTGACACAATGTTTTAACTCAAAGGTTATTTGAAGTAGCCTGAGAAATTAATCATATGCCCTTAGTTTTATTTAATAATCAAGAAATATGTGTATAGCTAAACCTCATCTCATCTTTTTCCACCTCCATCAACAGGGAGGCTTTGGGAAGGAGAAAGTGGAAGCAGCCTGCTCTCAACTTTGCTCCATAAAATAGAAGAGCTGCATTGCCATTCCTGTATTTGCTGATGATGGGCAGTTCATGTGTTTAAGTGAACATCACACTTGGCTTTGAATTAATCGTATTTTGGGTATATTTTAGTTTTAAGTGGATTAAGAAGCATAGATTCTTTATTCAGGAATTGTTTTATTAGGGTCAATTTCATTAGAATTAACTGATACTGTAAGTTACTAAAGAATTTTAGAAGATGTTAAAATAAGTCTTCATAGAAGCTCTGTAAAATACTATTATTGTTATTTTATATAAATTGTACATAGATTGAAAAAGACCCTCATCAGGCCATTTGCTTTGGCTGTTTGTAGATATACCATGATGATACACACTATGAAGCTTTCTAAATGTTTATCTATAGGTGATTTTTTGAAAGTCTTTCCATATTTGTGTATAGATTGACTGTTAATGAGCAAATCTATTTTTACTTGTTTCTGACCACTAAGCACAGAAGGTAAATTTGGAAAGAAGAATATCATTTATTTCACTGGTCAGTGACTTGACATTATAAGAAGCTTTTTGAAGTCTGAGAAAATCTGATCATTTTATAGTTAGAGAAAGCTGAAATTTACTTACTTATGAAGGGATAATTTGATTTATTTCTAATAGAGATTTCTGATTTTTTTTTCATACTGGGGATTGAATCCAGGGGCGCTTTAACATTGAGTTCCATCCCAGCCATTTTTATTTTTGAGACAGGTTCTCACTAAGTTGCTGAGGATGATCTTGAATTTATGATTCTTCTTCTACAACCTCCAGAGTTCCTGGGATTACAGGTATGTGCCACTATGCCCAGCTAGAAGAAAATTCCTGATTATGATGAAAATTATTTATACTTTTCCATTTGTGAATTATTTAAACCATTTTATTTGTGAATTATTTTTAACATTTTTTACTATGAAATTTTTGGAAAAAATACATACAAGGAACTCTTAAAATTCAACAGTAAGAAAACAACTCAACAAAAATGTGGGCAAGTGATCTGAATAGATACCTCATCAAAGAAGATATGCTGATGGAAAACTAGTAGGTGGAAAGATGATACATTATCATCATTAGAACATTGAAAAATGAAACAAGTAAATGCACTACACACCTATGAATTTGAGTGGTGAATTTCTAAAACATTAACAATCCCAAATGATGGTGAGAATGTGAAGCAAAAGGAACTCTCATTTGCTTGTGGGAATGCAGAAGCACACGGCCAAAACATACTATTATCATATGATTTAGCAATTTCACTCTTTGGCCTTTAAACAAATGAATTGGAAGCATACCTACACAAAAATTTGCATGTGAAGTTTATTGTAGCTTTATGCATACTTTCCAAAATTTAGAAACAACCAAGATGTTCATTAATTGGTGTCTTTCAATAGGATAAACAAAATGTCATAATTTTGTGTATAGAAATATTATTTAGTGACAAAAAGAAATGCATTAATAAGCCACATAAAAGCATGGAGAAACCTTAAATGCACACTGCTAAATCAAAGAAGCCCGTCTTAAAAGGTTACATACCATATGAATTCAACTATAAGTATGTGCTTATAGTGGGACATTTTGGTCAACAGTTGACCACATACATAACAGTGGTCCCAGAAATTATATTGCTGGTGGTGTCATAACCATCTTACTTTGTATAATTACATTATATGATGTTCATAAAATGTATCCCTGTAATTAGTGATGTGTGACTCATCTATGACATTCCAGAAAGAGCAAAACTATGGAGTCCTAGTGGTTTCCAGGGGTGTGTGTATGGGGGTGAGGGTGGGGGCTGAGGTGAGAAAAGGAATAGGCAGAGCAGAGGCATGTTTAGGACAGTGAGATTACTGTGCATGATACTATAATTGTGGATACAGGATTTGTTAATACCCGTACAACACAATGAGTGAAACCTAATGTAAATTATGGGATTTAGTTAACAATAATGTCTCAGTATTGGTTCATTGAGTATAACAATCCTCTATATAAATAATGCTCTAAAACTGCTTTAAAAATGACTAGTTAAAAAGTATTAAAAATATCTAAAAGTGCAAAAAATGTAAGTGATCTATATTAATGAATTTTCATGAAGCAAATACCATAGAATCACCAACTATAAAATAAGTTTACTATAAGACAAACAACTAACTGAAGTTGGTGAACAAAGCCAGTAGGCCTGTCATTATTCTTGTTGTTATCTGAGAGTGAGAATGGACTATTCAGTCTGCACAAGCATCTGATTTATTTGGGAACACTGGCGATTTCTATTGACATATTTTATCAACTCTACAATACTTTAAAAAATTTTAGTATCTCTTAAATTGAATGTATCTTACAATCAGTGGCACTTTATGACTAATGGCTTTTTTTTTCTCTTGGTGGTACATAAATATATGACATCCTGAAATTCAATAAAACATTGCAGCTTCTTTGTAGTCTCTTAGAAGAAGGCTATCTCTCCTAACTTTAAGAGAATTATTCAAAGATCTAGGAGACCAGGGCCTTAGTCTTCGCTTTGCTATTAGCTAGATATTGACCTTGGAGGTGTCCATTAACTCTTTTGATATTGAGTTTCATCATCCATAAAATGGTATAAGTTAAAAGATCCTTAAGGTTCCCATTAGCTCAACATTTGAACCTAGGCCACCTTGTTAGAATAGGCCAGGGAAGGTGCCAGTGTAATACAAATGAAATTAAATTGCTCTGCTCTCCCTATGAAGTACCTGGGCTGTTTCCAAATGGAAAATGCAGCTTAGTAATTGTTGTGAGCAAGAAATGTTCTAGCCAAGTTCAGTGAGGAAATAGCAGTAGAATCGTAGGACTCAGGGCATGCAATCACACGTTTTATATATTTGGCACCACCTCGGACTTTCATATGAATAGAAATGAAAAACTTTTTAGTTTTCAAAAATAAAATGCTTCAGATTTAAATTTGATTTGCTTCTGAATTATTCTTAGGAATAAGGGGGAAATTAGCTAAATCTCCAAGTCACCCTCCAACCTTCCATCTGTTGGCTCACCCCCGTGCCTCCCCAACAACTTCTGCGCTACTGTTCTACCACCAGTGCCCACTGTTTATTATTTGAAATGCCCCCCTCCCCCCCACACACTTCAGGCTCTAGGTTCTGCATACAGATCTACAGGCTACAAACTGTCTTCAACACCAAAGTTACTTTAGAGTGTGGACTCCATCCTTCTAAACCCTCCTCAGCAAGCCTTAAGCTTCAATAACTCTCCAAACATAGCAATACAACTACTGTCAAAAGCCAGTGAGCCAGTGGACCAATTTTGAAATCCTGGATTTTATGTCTCCAATAGTTGCAATTTGTGAGCAAATTAACAAACCCCAAAAGACTGCTAATCTTTGCTACTAGCTTATATGAGCATGTTGTTAATAACACAGTTGCATTATCGGTTAATCACAATTGCATATTTTGTTATTGTAATGATCTATTGTTCTTACAGGTTAACTTCACAAGGGCATTAGTCTGGCTGGTAGTATTGCTTAAATCTATTAGTTAAAAACCAAAGATAGCTATATAAATCAGTCACTCCACCCACCACGGAACCTAACAGCTGTCTGACACAGAACTGTTGTTTGCTTTGTTGAAAAGCTGTCTCCCCACAGTTCTGACTGGGAATGAAGGTGAGTGACATGATGAACAGGCATCATAAAGGGAAATTCAGGGCAATTTAAATTTAACCATTTCTGCTTCGCTGATTTTAAATCGTGGAGATGTGAAAGCCTACTGTTGCTCTTTTATCAGAATTTGAGAATTGATCAAAGGATTTCCTGTTCTTCATCTTATTGTTATTTATTATTTTTTATAAATTTCATGCTTACAGGTATCTTGATTTGGGGAGTACAATAGATATTGCCAAAATTCTTTTCTATATCAGATTTCCTACAGTAGTTTAACTGAATAAAAAATTATCACTCATTTCTCCTTAATTTTTCTTCTTTATTTCCCATCACCTAGTCTATATCTGTCATTATTCCCTTGGATTTGCATAATTATAGAGATTTTGATAAACATGTCTTGATGTTTATGCATTCAAAACAACCAAGATTTATTTGATTTGATACAGTGTTTAATAATTATATTAAGTGCCAACTAGTAAGCTGGTTAACAGAATTGTTCCTCAGATATTTTTATAGCATACTTATTATGGAATAAAATACAAATAGATTACTTTTGAGCAAGATAGTGGCATGAGGGAAAGGAATTTTTCTTCCTACTTCCAAATTCTATTTAAATAACCAATAAAATTTACAAATATATTTTGAAAACTAGAGATAAATACCATTTGTACACTTTAAACTTTCATTTGGAGGAAAGCTATGATATTTATCTATTTTTTTGAGAAATCAGTGACATGTCATGGAAGTGACAAGAGCTGGAGGAAAGACTGAGCTTTGGGGCTGTGAACCTCCCCTTCATTTTCCCCATCAGTCATATTTGTATTACATCAATACACTGTTCTCTATGTTCCTGGGCCTAGAAAAATAGCAGACACTGCTAAATGGATCACTCCAAAATAATTCCTCTACTGTCTTCTTCTGCAATGGATTTTCTACCTGATTGAGAAAGGAACTTCTAATTCCCAGCAAAATTATGAGTCTATTGAATACATCATTCTATGTTGTTTGTGTTGTGAAGACATCTGTAGGTCAGAAGGTATTGCATGGAGATGAAAAACAAATATTAAAAATTAGAAGATGGGGCTAGGGTTGTGGCTCAGTGGTAGAGTGCTCGCCTAGCACGTGTGAGGCCCTGGGTTCAATCTTCTGCACCACATAAAGATAAATAAAAGTATTGTGTCCATCTACAACTAAAAAAATATTTTAAAAAATTAGAAGATGGTCAGGTGAGGACATAGGCAAAGTAGCAGTTACTGACTTATTAATTGTAAATAATTGGCAGAGAAATCAAGTTAATCTTTTATACCTGATAGAATAGAGAAACAATAATTGGCATAAGTTAAACATATTATTTTAACAATGTAAGTGAATTATATTTTCTGATAGCAGTTTTCTGATAGATTTTTTTTTCAGATTGGTTATAAATAAAACCAAACCACCCCAGATTACATACTATAGTGTTTATGAGGAATATACTTTAAATAAGGAAAATGAACTATTAAACATACAGGGAAAGATTTATTAGATAAATACATATGGAAATACTAAAATAAAACAGAGGCAGATTGAGGTGCCCTAAAATACTAGGCTGAGAGAACATGAGAGACCAGGCTTCAGTCACTTCTACCTTAAAATAAACTTTTGGCTCTGTGGAGGTATGCATCCTTTTCCCAGCAGATACTGAATCCCCACCAGGCCAAAACTTACATCCTGTAGTTTACATGCTGAGATTTGTAGTTTTCATTAGAACAGAACATTCCATTCTTATAGTTAGCCACCAGGGTCATCTCGCTCATAATTCCCTTCCTTTCCCCCAAATTTATTTGTTCTGGTCCTTTCTACCCTCTCCTGTGGAGAACTGCTTCAAGTATATTCTTTAAGTTACCCAATTGCTTTCTTACAAGTCAACCTACCACGTTGCCTATACCAATCGAAAATCTTGACAAACAACTGATGTAATTCTCTTCCCTACTTGTGGTTTTTGCCTTCAAAGCTTATTTGAAGTCTGTACGAGCCTGGATCACACTCCAGGGTCTGCCTGATCTGTCTCCCAAGATTTAACTCTGATCAGCCCAAGTAAATTCTCTTTGTTTCTTAGTCAATTTGTGCCTCAGTTTCTTTTAAGAGTCCAACACACAAGGAAAGGGGGGACATTGGCCAGGCAATTTGCTTGGGGCTGGGGATGTAATTGAGTAAAACAGAGAAAATTCCAACCCTAGATGAGAACATGACCTAGTGGGAAAGACGTGTTGAACAAATAATTACATCATATAAAGTTAAATAATAAATGCTACAACTAAACCAGAAGTTAGTGTTTGAAACACTATTTTAGAAGGGAATGGTTTTCTGAAGAACTGACAACTATTCAGGGACCCTAGAGGAATGAAAGAGATTTGTGCAGTTACTTGGGGGATGCTTCAGTGATCTAGAATGGTACTTCTCAAAGGATGGTCCATGAAATATTTGTTTCTAGTTAGTGATAAGAAAATTGCCCTAGAACGCAAACCAACTATATCACTAAGCACGCTGTTCAATGCAGATGACTTTCTCTTTATTTGCAAGAACTTCTTGAGGAAGAAAGCACAGCAATTTGCAATGTGCATCATGCTTTTTATCTTGTTGCACTTTGAGTAACCTGGGTAGATGGAATAAAGTGCAAAGGCCCAAGGCAAAAGCACAATTATCATATCACACAAGACAGATCCAACTGAGAAAGCTATGTAAGAATACTTGGCTTAATTATATTAAATAATTAATTTAAAGTTACCTGACTTAGATATTATCTGAATTATTTAAAGAATTAATAAGATTTCTTTCAGAGATATGAAGATCCCAAGTCTCTAAAGATCTCCTCACCCAAGCTCATCATCTGAGTCTTTCATCTATCTAAATTTTCAGCTGTATAGCTCTACTTTAATATCTAATAAGCATACAAAACATAATGTGCTCCAAAATGAAGTTCTAATTCCAATATCCCACATTCTGTCTTTTCACAGAACAATCTACCACCACTTGGGTCTAAGCCACCATCTTCCCTTGCAAGTATTATTGCAATGGGTTCCCAGTGCTCTTCATGCTTCTGTGATTGCTCTTCCCCGGCCAATTCTTCACTTAGAATCCAGAGCAGTTATTTTTTAATGTTAGATCATGGCCCTACTGCTCAGTACTCTTATTAATTTTTCATCTTATTAGAGTAAAAGTCAGAACCATGTCCTTACGATGGTCTACAAGCCCTGCATGATATAGAACACACCATCCTCCAATTTGATCTTCAATCCCTTGCTTACTGTGTTCCAACTAGGTTGTCTTCCTTGCAATTTCTTGAATACCCCAAACTCACATCTCAGGGTCTTCACACTTGTCAGTGCTCTCCATGGTTTCTTTTAGGTTTACTGATATCTCTGAAATCTGATCTAACCATCACATATACATCAACCGATTCCCAAGGAGGATACTCTTCGCATTTGCTTAGCCTTAATTTTACTCCAAAGCACTTTGTATCATTGATAGTTATTTTGTTTTTTTTTTCTGTCTCTCATTCATTCCTCCAAAGAGAGTTTATTGTTTAAATTTTATCCTTAGCACCAAGAATAAACTGCATGTGTGTGTGTGTGCACACATTTATTTAATAGATGGATATAAGAAAAACACATTTAAGAGAGAAGACCAGAGGCAGAATAGAAAGTGTAGATTTCCATGTCAAATGGAAAAAAAAATATGGACTTTGGTAAGGGAGAAAGAATAAATACCGTTGTAAAAGGAGAAGGGTTTCTACTATGTCAGGAGAATGCCAACTCTGACATTTACAAGTGTCTCAGACAGCAAAAGAAATTGTACAGGTAGGAGTGAAGAAACCTAGAAAGAACTGGATGTGTGGAAGTGACATAAGCAGGTGGCATTCGATTTGAACAGGAAAATATCACCCTGGGGAAGATGGTCTTCAACTGAGTGCTTGCTTAAGCTTAGGAGAGAGTCAGAGATCAGTGGCCTGGGAGGAGAGAGGTCTAATAAAATTCAATCAAGTTAAGTTAGCAGGCAATTTGTCCAGATTAGTCAAAGGGAATCAAAGGATGGAAATTAAGGGGGCTGTCTGTTAGGCTGTTGTAACAGAATACTATAGTATGGGTAGCTTATAAAAGATAGAAATTTATTGCTCATTGTTCTGGAGATTGGATAGAATTCCAAGATCAAGGCACTGGTAGATTAAGTGTGTTAAAAGCCCATTTTCTGGTTCATAGATGGCAGCTTCTTCCTATGTCCTCACATGGTAGAAGGGGAAACTGAGCTTCTTTGGATCTGCAGTATAAGGGTGTTGTTAACAGTTTGAATATGAGATGCTCCCTAAAAAGCTCATGTTGTAATACAGGAATGTTTAGAGGTGAATTTTTTATTAGATTATGAAGGCTGTAACCTAATCAATGCATTAGTCTATGTGATGGATTTATAATTTGAATGGATTACTAGGTGATAGCTACAGGCAGGTGGTGGAAGGCTGGAGGAAGTAGGTCACTGAGGGAATGCCATGGGGGATTATATTTTGTCCCTGGCTTCTGAGTCTCTCCCTTTCTACTTTCTGGCTGCCCTGAGCTGAGCAGCTTGCCTCTACTATGTCCTTCAACCATGAAGTCCTGCCTCATCTCATGCCCAGATCAGTGGAGTCAGCTGATCATGCATTGAGACCTCTGAAACCCTGAGCCCCAAGTAACTGTTTCCTCCTCTAATGTGTTCTTGTCAGGTATATTGTGGTCACAGTGATGAAAAGCTAACACAGGTACTAACCACATTCATCAGGACTCTATATTTTCATGTTCCCATCCCTTCCCCAAAGGTCCCACCTCCTAATGCTATCATCATTTGGGGGATTATGGGTTCCACATAAACCTGTGGGGATGACAGAGTTGTCATAGTAAGGGCTTTGTCATAGGTGCACAAGGGAGCCATCCCGAGTCATGTCTAAATCTAAATCATATGGGGAAAACGGATTTTCTGGAGTCATTCATTTCTTAAAAGACAAAAGCATTGGAGATTTCCTGAGTGCTTCTCTTCTACACATCTTAGCTCATACAGGTTTGGTCATGGGGAGGTCATAACCAGCTTTAAGACTGGAGAATAGCAGCTGTGGGAATTCTCTCTTATCCATTTCTTCCACTGCCATGTGCTGCCAATAACAGATTCAATGGAGAGGTCATTCCTAATACCTGCCTTCATGAGTTTTCACTGTCAACATTACATCCCAGTATGTCTCCACCTATAATCTAACTTATAAACTCTCAAATCTCATTTTGTCACTCTTTCTGTGGGTCTTGAAAGACAGAGATTGAAGGTGTTCCAATGAAAGAAATGAAAAATATATGTCTTATTTTATTCACTGCTCTACCAGTGTTGTATAATATTACTAGAGTTAAACAGTGATGATCTCAGTTCTAAATTATTTACTATCCCTAAAGAAAGTTGGAATTAAATTGTTTATGTTTTCTTCCACTTAAATAGCTTGCTCTGGGAGCCAGCTCTGTTTCCTGGACCTAGTTTGGCACTAAATTCCAACATTCTGTAGATCTTATTAAATACATAAATCTTGTGTTTCCTAAAACACTACTATCTATGAGCAAACAACCTCAAGCTCTTGCTCTAATTATTTTTTGAGATAGGGTCTTTCTATCTTGCCTAGGGTGGTCTCAAATTTCTGGCCTGAAGTGATCCTCTCATGTCCTTCTCCTGAATATCTGGGACTACAGGTATGTGCCACCATATCCTCTTAATCTAATATAAAAGGACAAGAACTTTGGAGAATTCTAGGAACACATTGGTCTAAGTTAGAAAATGCAAATGTTGAGGCTGGGATTGTGGCTCAAAGGTAGAGCACTAGCCTCACATGCGTGAGGCACTGAGTTCAATTCTCAGCACCACATTAAAGAAAAAAAATCAAGATAAAAAAATCAAGAATCAATAAATGGAATGGACTCAAACTAAAAAGCTTCTTCTCATCAAAAGAAACAATCAGTGAGGTGAAAGAGAGACTAAAGAATGGGAGCAAATTTTTACCACATGCACATCGTATGTAATATGAATTGAAAAAGAATTCAAAAATCTTAACACCAAAATAAATAAATAAATAACCCAATCAATAAATGGGCCAAGGAACTGAACAGATACCTCTCAGAAGACGATGTACAATCAATCGACAAATATATGAAAAAACATTCAACATTTCTAGCAATTAAAAAAATGCAAATCAAAACTACTCTAAAATTTCATCTCACTCCAGTCAGAATGACAGCTATTAAGAATACCAACAACAGTAAGTGTTGGTGAGCATATGGGGGAAAAGGCTCACTCATACATTGCTGGTGGGACTGCAAATTGGTGCAGCCAATATGGAAAGCAGTATGGAGATTCTTTGGAAAACTGGGAATGGAATCACCATTTGATCCAGCTATCCCTCTCTTCGGTCTATAACCAACGGACTTAAAAACAACATACTACAATGACGCAGCCACATCCATATTTATAGCAGCTCAACCCATAATAGCTAAACTGTAGAACCAACTTAGATGCCTTTCGGTAGATTAATGGATAAAGAAAATATGTATATATAACTTAATGGAATATTACTCAGCATCAAAATAGAATAAAATCATGACATTTGCAGGTAAATCGATGGAGTTGGAGAATATAATGCTAAGTGAAGTCAGCCAATCCCCAAAGTCCAAAGGCCAAATGTTTTCTCTGATATAAGGATGCTGATTCATAATGAGAATGAAGTGCAGAGCATGGGAGGTAGATAGGGCAAAGGGGAGGAAGGGGAAGGGAGGGGGGAATGGGGGTAGGAAAGAAGTGGAATGAGATGGACATCATTACTCTAAGTACATGTACGAAGACACAAATGGTGTGACTCTATGCTGTATACAATCAGAGATATGAAAAATTGTGCTATATATGTGTAATATGAATTGAAATGCATTTGCTGTTATATATAACAATTTAGAATAAACTGAAAAAAAAAGAAAATGCAAACGTTCAAAACATATACATAGCAGAATGGCCTTGGAGTGTTCATGCCCAACCACCTAGTGTTCCAAGTGTTCTACTTATACAGAAAAAAATCTAAGGATATCAGTCCAATGAGCATTTTCTCCCTAGGCCTTCCTATGATAACTTTAAGATGAAAGGAAAGTGGTTGCATAAGGGAAGAGTTAAATTTAAACTGTCTTATACTCGGGCACTTGAAAATGATGGCATTTTTCAAAAAGCAGTGAAAAATGGTGACTTACATTTGTCTGGGTTTATACTTTACAAGGTGCTTTCAAATATACCATGGAATTACGGTTCAGAACAACTTGGCAAGAAAGAAATGATCATCTCGGTTTTGTTGATGAGTAATTAAAGCTATTATCTATATCACACTTATTTCTTGCCAGGCATCATGCTAAGTACTCACTTGATGTTTGTGACAATCTTATGTTTTACATGCTATTATTATCCTTTGAATATGCACAAGTGAGGCTTACAAAAATGAAAGCATTTGCCTGGGGTCAGGCAACTAGTAAGTGGCAGAGTGGAGATTAGAATACATGCTTTTCTTACTCAGAGTGCTCTCAGCTAGTGCTCTCCACACTATTTTGGCACTATAATTTAAAAATTATCTATGTGCTACTGTACTGCCTTTAAAAATACATACAAAAATAGAAATTATCCTAGCATGGTGGCATATCCCTATAATCCTAGATCTCGGTAGGCTGACTGGAGGATTGCAAGTTCAAGGCCAGTCTCAGTAATTCAGCGAGTCCCTAAACAACTTGGGAAGACCCTGTCTCAAAATGAAAAATAAAAATGACTGAGAATGTGTTTCAGTAGCAAATTGCCCTTGGGTTAAATTCCCAGTACCAAATAAAATAAAATAAAACAAAAATTTAAGAAAGAGAAAAAGAAAAAATGCAAAGAGAAATTCAAAATCATTTCTTCCCATGCTCCAATAGAATGTCTGTACATCCCATGAACTTAATCATGATGAACCTTTCTCTCTGGGTGATTATTCTTTATGGTCTGTGCAGATGAGGAAGTGGTGTCTGAGTAACATGCCGTAACCACACAATCCGTACAGAATTCAGCAAGCTCTCTAACTCTCTTCTTCTAATAAAGTCCCATCCCATCCCACCTTATTGCCTCATGGTCAGCCTCTGCCTTTGGCATTCTCTGTCATGCTCTTGGTTAGAAGACTGCAATCCCTATCCTGATTACAAAAGCACACCCTCTCAGTGGTATTGCCCTCAGACTCTGAAGAGTAAGTCAAATCAGTACACTGTTATAATTAAATGACTCAGGCCCAGATTGTCTTCAGTCCCAATTCCTCTTGACAGAGAACACCTCTACTTTCCTTGGATAATTGCTAACTTCTCCTTCTCCCTTAATGCCATGGAGGGCTGCCTGTTTAGCATAATCCAACAAAGATTTAATTTTTCTTCCTGGGTTTTGTATTTGATTGTACTCTCATTTGGGGACCTAATAGGAGTATCCCAAATTTAATATTCATCATTTTACTGGAGTGTTTTTTACTAACATCCAGTAATTTTGTGAGTTCATGTTAACATGAGCAGTAAACATTTGCTACTCTAGCTACTTACAGATTCACACAGTGTAGTTGTGCTTAGCATTGTTGGTGTCCTTGGTGTACAGAATTCATTATGTCTGACCCCTCATCCTTACCTCCGACTCTGAATCTGTGACCCCCAGTGGCACAGCAAGGTGGCCAAAAGTGATAAAGCCTCTGGGCATGGGATGAATGAAAGGTGGAAGCCTGTTGTTTTTAATTTCCCAGAGGAAAGTCTGAGCCTAAACAAGCAATGTCTCGCCACTAAGTATCCTCAGCAAAAGTCTACTAGGGACTACTGAGGAAATACAGGAGAAGGAAAGTGAATCCTGAAGGTAGAAGCCACTGAGGAGAGCAATTGCTTTATACAATTTCTCAGTCCATAGTCTCAAATCTTCCACCTTTAAGAATCATCAAAAATCTCCCCAGCTCTAGACATTTACTTTTGTTAAAAAATATTTTGTAGTTGTAGATGAACACAATATATTTATTTATTTATTTTTATGTGGTGCTGAGGATCAAACCCAGTGCCTCCACTGAGCTACAGTCCCAGCCCCTAAACATTTATTTTTTTAAAAACAACCCACTTTTACAAAATGTAATAGAATGCAGATAATAATAATAACAGCAATTATATTGTCATTTTTTTAATTTTTCTTTGCTCCCAAGAGTAGCTTATCTAGGCCAAAGATGCTGATACTATTGCAAATCATTTGATTTGATTTGTTCTCTCTTATGCAATAGATGTGAATGAAGTTCTCTCCATATCCCAAGAATGATACTGTGTGCTGGAGGATAAAACAGTGAAAAAGACAAGGTCTCCGTCCTTTAGGAACTTAAGATGTGGGAAAGAGGAGAAGGCACACGCACAGTTAAATGCATTACAGCAGGATTTGTGATGTGTCGCAGAAGTGGTTTGGTTGTTTACTGCATGGAAGTTCATGCAAAACACAGCATTTATTTAACTTCTGTTATCTCATCTATTTCTATGATACCAGGGCTTTGGATGGGCTAGACACTTATATAAGGGCAAAAATAAAGACCTGTGGTCATGGTCCTTCAATTAACTCCAAGACTTGAGCCAGATTACAGACCCCGAGTGAAGGAGAGGCCAGGTCCCTTGGGAGGAGCACAGTATGATACTAAAATTTTATACTATTAACCTTTCTTCCTGCCTTCCCCAAGGGAACCTATAGCTTTTTACTAGGTAAATATATATAGGGAGCTACTGGACACTGGCTCTGAATTGGTAATGATTTCAAGACTCCTGAAACACCACTGTGGTCCTCTTGGCAGAGAAGAGGCTTTTGGAAGTCAAATGATCAATGGATTTTACATCTGACTCACAGTGGGTCCAGTGGGTCCTTGAACTGATCCCATGGTCATTTTCCCAGTTCTGAAATGCATGTTTGGAATAAGCATGCTTCACAGCTTACAGAATCCACACTTTGGTTCCTTGACCTGTGGAATTGTTAACCCAGACTAATTCCCTCTTAAGATTGGGAGCCATCTCGCCACAAAGGCACGAAAAGCTAATTTTGTCTTTACTATAAATTACTGCAATTTCTAAACTTGCTTGGAATGCCTGCTCATGCCTTGAACTCACCCATGCCTGGCTTTCCCTGACCAGATAACAACCCTCTCTGAAGCTCTGATGACCCTCATAAATTCTGATGTTGGGGCCAGCTAAAATATTAACTAGCCTTTGTGTTATGTTTGTCAAAATTTTGTTATCTGTAAATTCTCAAATCAAAGTGTAACTTTCTGTGCTATAAAGCTGTGCTCCTAGAAAGATGCAGGGCTGTCTTCCGTTCCCGTGTTTTTTGGGGAGAGGCAGCCTGGACGGTCAAAATTATAAGCTTGCTTTAATTTGATTTCAATTGGAGTCGGTGGTCTTTTCTTTGGTCGTGGTTTAACAGAATGAGTGGAAGTCAGTAGAACTGGCTGTACCTAGAAAAGTAGTAAATCAAAAGCAATACTATATCCATGGAAGAATTATAGAAATTAGTGCTATCCTTAGGATTTGAAAGATGTTGGTCAAACTATCATTTGACCTGGGCAGAGGACAAGTAGGTCATAGAAGATGACAGTGAATTGTCAAAACCTAATCAGGGACTGGGGTTGTAGCTCAGTGGTAGAGCACTTGCCTCACATGGGTTTGATCCTCAGTACCACATAAAAATAAATAGATAAAATAAAGGTATTATGTCCATCTACAACTAAAAAAATTTTTCTTAACTTAATCAGGTAGTAACTCCAATTGTAGCTGCTATATCAGATGTATTTTTACTACTTTAGTAAATTAACACATCTCCTATCACCTGGCATATAGCTATTGGCTTGGAACAGGCCATTTTTTCTCTATCATTGTCTATCAGGCCCAGAAAAATCAGTTTGCTTTCATCCAGCAAAGCCAGCAGTACACCTTTGCTATCCTACCTCAGGAATATATCAACTTTCCAGCCCTATGACATAATTTAGTTCTCAAAAATCTTGATTAGCTCTTTCTCTTCCACAATATAACACAGGGATGACATTTTGCTGATTGTACCTGGGGAGCTAGAAGTAGCAACTACTCTAGACTGATTAGTAATTACTCTGAGTGGGAAATAAGTCTAATTAAAATCTAGGGAGTTCTTATATTGGTAAAATTTCTAGGTTTTCAGTGGTGTGGGGCATACCAAGATATCCTTTCTAAGATGAGTTGTAAGTTATTAAAACTGTCTCCTCCTATAACAAAGAGACAACACCTAGTAGACTCTGGAATTTGGAGACCATATATTCCTCATTTGGGTGTGTTAGTTTGGCTCATCTACTGAGTGACCTAAGAAGCTTCTAGTTTTGAGTGGAATTTAGAATAAACAATAAAAGATTTTAAAACAGATCCAGATTACTGTGCAAGCTACTCTGCCACGTGGACTATATGATCCAGCAGATCCAGTGTGCTTGAAATAAAAGTGGCAGACAGGGGTGGTGTTTAGAGTCCTTTGGGGGAGGCCATCCTCGCGTGTGATTTGAGTTACCTCCCTGGCTGGGTGAGAGGCGCTTAGACACATCTTTGTGTCCAGAGCTTTCCCCACCCTTCTCGGGTCCGACGGCTTGTCCGTATGGAGGCGTGCCTGACCACAACCCCTGAAGACCCAATCGTCTCACCTGACCTTGGGACACTGCCCCCCTTAATCTTCATTGGATGGAATTTTCCCCAGAATTTTTTGTTCCCCAATAAAAGTCCACTCCCTGGCATGTTCTCGTTCTCTCTCTCTCTCTCTCTCTCTCTCTCTCTCTCTCTCTCTCGCCTCCTCAGTAAACCTCGCTACTCTAACAGGTAGCTTGAGGATGGGGGTATGAGAAGCCATCCTGGAGCTGGTTTAAAGGTAATTAGAGTCTGTCTCTTTAATTCAGACTCCCTTTGGATTTCTCACGTAGCAGAATCTTCACCTATGAAGCCTGTGCTGGCAGCCAGCTAAAGTCCTTGACAACTGTACACGTGAACAAAAGTTTAGGCCTTTAGGATTTTGAAGCAAAGCTCTGCCATTATCTACAGGCAACTACTCTGTACTTGAGAGTCATCTCTTGATCTGCTAATGGACTGAATGTTTAACCATATAGCACCAAGTTACCATGTGACCTGAGCTGCCCATTATAAAAAAAGTATTATCTGACCTTCAGGTCAGAACATTGTGTATGAATATCAATCCTCCATCATCAAATGAAAGTGGCACATGTGTTATTAGGCCTAATCAGTCCCTGAAGGCACAGGTAACTTACATAAGAATTTGCCTAAATGTTCATGGGCCCCACTACTGCTATACTGTCTTTTTTTCCCAGCATGTACTTATGGTACCAAGAGAAGTTCTCTATAATTGGTTGGTAGAGGAATAAAGGGGAAAGGATACAGGAAAGGGGGGATCATGAACTAAAAATTCTTTCTATGTATATGGGGGCAGACCACTTAGAAAACATACCAAGTCCATTTTGTCCAATTAGAGAGTTTTCATTTAGCCAGCCCTGGAGATTGCTCCCCGTAGGACCCATAACTGTCTCTGCAAGGAACAGCCCCAAGCCTGAGTATTTCAGGGTCTTTAAAGGCAAAAACCACATCCGGATTGATGTAGCTGCAAGCAAGCAGGGGTACAGAAGCCAAATTGAGCAGTTAGTGGAACAATGCAATGGGTAAATTGGTATTTCCCATGGGACTTTCTATGTTGGCATAGTAGCAAGCAAGCAGAAGGGAATTGGGTCAAAATGACCCTAGTTGAGTACAAGTTAGAGAATGGTTACTAACATCTAGACAATCAATCTCTGACAGGGTTCATTGTCCAAGAAAAATGGGAACCAAAGAGAGAACAATTTTACATTGTATAAGAATTGCCATTTTGTATTGCCAAACATGCTATGTCAAGCAGCCTACCAAGACAGATACAGATGCCTTGGGAGAAGCCTTTATTATATGACATGGAGTCCCAGGGTAAAATGGAGTCTGTTTGGTCATTGTCCATATAGCCTGGCCTATAACATATGCATGTATGACTTTGTCAGGATCAACCCAATTACTATGTATAACTATAAAGTTCTAATAATTAAAAAAATGGTCCTGCCACATATATAGGCACTATCTGAAAGTGGACAGCAATAGCACTTTAGCTCCTCTATGGGACATCCCTGAAGGATACCAGGGAAGGGAAATTCTTCCAGTGGGCAGAACTCTGGGCATTGCACCTGAATGTGCAATGTTCTTAGAAAGAGAAATGGTCTTATGTGGAAATTATATACTGATTCAAGGATGGTAAACAATGGTTTTGTTGAATGGTCAGGAAGTTGGAAGGAATATGCTTGGGAAATTGGTGACAGAGAGATTTAGGCAAGTGAATGAACATCTCTGCATTAACAAAAAAGTGGTGATGTTTATATTCCATGTGAATGCTCACCAAAGAGTAATCTCAGCAGAAATATTTTAATAATCAAATAGATAAGATGACCCATTCTGAAGATACTTTTCAGCCTCTTTCCTTAGCCACCCCTGTAATTGCCCAATGAACTCATGAACAAAGTGACTATGGTGGCAGGGATAGAGGCTATGCATGGGATCAGCAACTTGGGCTTTCACTCAGCAAGGCCAACCTAACTATGGCCATTGCTGAGTGCCCAATCAGCCAAAAGGAGAGGCTAACACTAATATGACACCATTTACTGGGGTGATCAGCCAGCTGCCTTGTGACTGGTTGGTTATATTAAATAGCTTCCATCATGTGAGGTATAGTGTTTTGTCCTTACTTAGATACTTCTCTGGCTATAGATTTGCCACTACTGCACACAGTGATTTGGTAAAAGATACTATCTGTGGACACATAGAATGTCCTGTCCACAGTCAAGGTATTCCACCCAGCACTGATTGTGATCAAGGAACTCACTTCACAGAAAAATAATTGCAGTAGTGGGCCCCTGCTCATGGAATCTACTGATATTTCCATGCTCCCCAATATCCTGAAGTGGCTGGCTTGAGAGATGGTATTTTTGCGTGTGACTGAAGATTGAACTCAAGGCATTTACTAAGCTACATCTCCAGCCCCTTAAAAAAATTTTTTTTCCAGGTTGGCCTCAAACTTGACAATCCTGCCTGAGCATCTTGAGTCTCTGAGATTACAGGTGTGTGCTACTTTGTCCTTGGGGTAAAAGACATTTTTTTAAAATGCTTTTGTGCTTTATAGTTATATATAACATTTATAGTTATACAAAATATAGTTATACATAGCATAGTTATATATTTATAACATATAATCCCTCTCCCTCTACTCTAATGATCTTCCTCCCACTCATTAATTAATTTATTTTTAATTGGTGGTTTATAGATATGCATAAAGGTGTAATTCTCTGTGGTATATTTATACATGTACACAGCACAGTTTTGTTAAATTCATTCTACATTTCCTCCCCTTTTCTATTCCTCCTCTCTTCCCTTCAAACTACTTCTTCTATTCCACTGATTTTCCCTTCATCTTTATGATATCTGAAGTCTCCCTTTCATCCCCTTACATTTCTCTAGCTTCTGAATATTAAAGAAAACATTTGACCCTTATTTGGCTTATTTCACTTAGCATGATATTCTCCGTTTCCATTCATTTACTGGCAAATGTTATAATTTTATTCTTTTTTATGACTGAGTAAAACTTCATTGTATATAATACCACATTTTCTTAATCCACTCATCTATTTTTTATATTTTTATTTTTTTATATTTGTTCTACTTAGTTGTACATGACAGCAGAATGAATTTCAATTCATTGTACACAAATGGAGTTCAGCATTTCAACTTTCTGGTTTTACACAGTGTAGAGACACACCATTCAGGAAGTCATACAAGTACCTAGGGTAATGATGTCTATCTCATTCCATTATCTTTCCTACCTTTAAAACCCCTCCCTACCCTCCCCTTTGCCCAATCAAAAGATCCTTCAATTTTGATGTTCCACCCCCATCACAAATCAGTATCCACTAATCAGAGAAAACATTCAGCCTTTAGTTTTTAAGGATTGGCTTACTTCACTCAGCATAATATTCTCCAACTCTACCCATATACCTGCAAATGCCACAATTTTATTCTCTTTTAATGCTGAGTAATATTCCATTGTGTGTATGTGTATCATAGTTTCTTATCTATTCATCTATCTTCACCATAAGTTGGCTATTGCGATTGAGCTATTATAAAACTTCATGTGGCTCTCATTAAAACATGATGATTTTAGTTCTTTGGGATAAACATCGAGGAAGGGATAGCTGGGTCATATGGTGGTTCCATTCCTAGTTTTTAAAGAATCTCCATACTGCTTTCCAAATTGGTTTTACTAATTTGTCATCCCATCAACAATATATAAATGTACATTTCCCCTAACACCTTCACCAGCATTTATTGTTTTTTGTTTTCTTGATAATTGTTATTCTGATTGGAGTGAGATGAAATCTCGGTATAGTTTTGATTTGCATTTCTGTAGTTGCTAGGGATGTTAAGCATTTTTTCATGTTTGTTGGCAATTTGTGTTTCTTTTTTTGAGAAATATCTGTACAGTTGTTTTGCTCAGGTATTGATTTTGTCTAATCAATAATTATTATTTTCAGTGTTAAGTTTTTTGAGTTCTTTATGTGTTCTGAATATTAATCCCTTGTCAATGGAGTAGCTAGCAAAGAGTCTCTCCCATTCTATAGACTTTCTCTTCATGCTCTTAATAATTTCCTTTGCTGTGCAGAAACTTTTTAATTTGATGCTGTTCCATTCATTGATTATTGATTTTATTTCTTGAGCTCTGGGGTTTTGTTGAGCAAGTTTATTCCTGCACCAATAAGTTGAAGTGTTTATCCTGTTTAATTCTAGTAATTGAAAAGTTTCTGGTCTAATTCCCAAGTCTTTGATCCACTTTGATTTGACTTTTGTACAGATTGAGAGATAGGAATCTACTTTCAATCTTCCACATATGAACATGCAGTTTTCCCAGCACCATTTTTAAAAATAGGCTATCTTTTCTCCTACATATATTTTTGGCATCTTTTTCAAGTGTTGGATGACTGTAAGTATGTGGGTTTATCTCTGTGTCTTCTGTTCCATTGGTTTTCATGTCTGTTTTGGTGCCAATACCATGCTATTTTTGCTACTATAACTCTATAGCATAATTTAAGATCCGGGTATTATGATGCCTTCAGCCTTACTCTTCTTGCTTAAGATTGCTTTAGCTATTTTGGGTCGTTTATTACTCTAAATGAATTTTAGGTCGTTTTTTAGTTTTGTGAAGAATGTCATTGGTATTTTGATGGAGATTGCATTGAATCTGTATAGTGCTTTTGGGAACTTGGCTATTTTTTGATAACATCAATTTTGCCTATCCAAGAATATAAGAGGTCTTTCCATTTTTCTAAGTTTCTTTTTCTATTTCCTTCTTCAGTGTTCTTTAATTTTCTATAGTGGAATTTTGGAGATACAGTTACAATACTAGTAAGGTGGCAATACAATTGCAGAGATGAGGGCAAGATTCTCTAGGATATCTGTATATGCTCTGAATCAGCTTCCAATATATGGTGCTATTTCTCTCATATGCAAAATTCCAAAGTCCAGGAATCAAAGGGTGGAAATGAAAGTGGCACTACCAACTATTATCCCTAATGACCCACTAGCAAAAATTTGCTTCTTGTTCCTGTAACTTGATGCTCTGCTGGCTTAAATTAGTTCTGAGGGAAACACAATGATTCCTTTAAATTGGAAGTTAAGACCACATCCCAGACACTTTGAGCTTCCCATGCTTCTATCAACAGGGCACAGAAGGGAGCTATGATGTTGGCTGAAGTGATTGATCCAGACAACCAAAGGAATTGGACTACTACTCTACCATGGAGGGAAAGAGTAGTATGTCTGGAACATAAGAGATCTCTCAGGGCATCTTTCAGCATCATTATGCCCTGTGAGTAAAGTTAATGGAAAACTACAACAACTCAATTCAGCTAGGAGTACTCATGGCCCTGTAGGTTTGGGTTACTCTGCCAGGTAAAGGTACTTGCTAAGGAGCTTTCTGAAGGTAAAAGGCATAGAGAATGAAAAGTTGGAAGAAGGAAGTTATAAATATCAGTTAATAATAAGTGACCAGCTACAAAAATGAGAATTGTAATTGTCATGTGAAGTTTCTCCTTATTTTGTTATGAATACATTTGCATGTATACATATATATTAAGCAAACATCTTTTTTCTTTAATTTTCTATTCCCTTATTACTTAAAAGATGTTTCAATATTATGTCAACATTTAGGTATGGTTGATTTTACCATACTTAAATATCGTATATTTATTTATAATAAATATTTACATAGTAAATATACAATATTTAGGTGTGGTAAAATTATATACTATGTTATTTTAACATAGTATATAAGTTACAAGACAAGAGGAGAACTTTGCCTCCTCTTTTGGCTAAGGGATTAGTACATTTTTGGTTGTGCATAGGATACCTATATTATATTGAAACTATGATCTTATTGCCTTTATTTGGAGATTGTGATTTGCGATATGTACAGTACTAAATGAAGAAAAGTTGGACTTGTGAAGGCTAACTTTATCTATTAGCTTGACTGAGCTAAGAGATGCCCATGTAACTGGTAAAACATTTTACTTGGTATGTCTGTGATAGTGTTTCCAAAAAGGATTAGTGTTTGAATCAGCAGACTGAGTAAAGAAGAAAACACTCACCAATGTAAGTGGGCATCATCCAATCCACTGAAGATCTGAATAGAAATCAGAAGGATGAATTTGTTCTTTTCTGTTGGAGTTGGGACATGCATCTTCTCCTGCCATCTGACATAGGTATACCTGGTGCTCAGGACTTTAAACTTAGACCAGCACCCTTGCTGCTTCAGTACTTAGGCCTTTGAACTCAAACTGAATTACATACACTACTGGATTTTATGGTTCTCAAGCTTGCAGATGGCAGCCTGTGAGACTTCTTGATCTCCATAATCATGTGAGCCAATTCCTATAACAAAGTGAGTGTGTGTGTATTTGTGTGCACATGTGTGTGTCTATACCTATGTCTATATAAATATGTTACAAATGATGTTATATATGTTATTATTTATATTATGCAATAGATATAATACATATGTGTTCTATTTCTCTGGAGAACCATGACAATACAATACTTTAAGAATTTAAATAAAATCATGTTTCTTAGCAGAAAATCCCGAGATCCTTTCCTTTGATGGCACAAATTCAAGGTAGTCTGGCTCTACAGCACAGCTGTGACCACTGAGCTTTGTGAAATCACTCTCTCTAGAGAAACCTCATGCAGTTTCATAAAATTACTTTTGTCTTCAGGATGGAGGTTTATTGGTTCTCTGTACAACCGGGAAATCGTCCCTTTTGGACTATGGAGAGTCTTGATTACTCTTTCCAAATTAGTTTTTCTTCCTGTGTGAGAACTTTTAATCAGTACAGTTTGCCAGGCATAAGGCAGTATATCCAGAAAGTGGAATACCTCCAGGCTTCACAGATAGTCATTTCCCAAGGGGAATATCATTTCTTACCTCATCCTGTAAAGAAAAGTAGTAAAAGAATGGAAACAAACATGTACTGAGGTTTACTGAGTTCTTGTGTGTGAGGTAATTTATATGGAATATTTAATTGAATTCTGACAATAACTTTATGATGTAGATGACATTTTTGAAAGGCTACCTGAAATCCAAAGAGATTGAGCAATTTTCCCACTGTTTGAAGTGGTCGGTTTTGGATCTTAATCCAAGTATTTGCTGTTTGTATTGTAGAAGGTTACTATCTATTAGCGTTCAATTAGGCTGGATCCAGAAACAAGGCAGAAATAATGATAAATTGATAATATTAATGCAGTTAAACCACTTCATTGTTATCTACAGGGAAAGACAAAAAATATTACAGTCACCCTGTCTCCCCACCCTCACCCCCCCAGCAATTCCCACTTACAGTGCAAGCCATGCACTGGGCACTAATATTGCTCCTGGAGAAAAATGGAGATACTATTTTAAAAAATTCTTCTGTATGTTTTTCTATTTTATTAATGCAATTTTCTTTATTCCCCTGTCTTTAGACTTTTCTTCCATTAAAGCAAATCAGTGAGATTTATTGCCTTAGTGAAAGGCAGGTATAGCCAAATTCACTAGATAGGAGAGAAGATTTGGAGGAGATGATCTGAGGGTTGGGGTGTTTTCTGGATCTGTCAGTAACCCAGAATGTCCAGACTTCAGATGAGGAGGGCACATACTAATGAGAAGGAACAGAGGCTCCCTAACAATGCTCAGAGACTCCATCAGTTCCTGTGTGCGTTCACACCTATGGCAAAAGATGGAGAAGGCGGATACTTTGGAGGAAAGAGACACCATGGATAGGCAATTGAAATTTAGGTCATTATAAATAAAAAGTCTTTTATCAGAAAAAAATAAAGTTATCTTATTCTGATAAATTCCAGTGTTCTTTACCAGTTGCCTTTTGTGAGAATAGGGAATCCAGATTCAGATGAAAGCACATCTTTCTTTTGCAGTATGTTAATTTTGGACAATGCTGTACCTTAATAACTTATTATTTTGGATTATTAATAATGATTACAATCAAAATACAAAATTATTATCTGGGAGGCATTAAATATCAAGACATGATGAGCACCAATATTATAGCATGAATTTGGTTACTGAACCTAGAGAAATCTGAAAGGATCCAGGAGATGCTGATACAATGGGACCATGATCCACAGGGTGAGATCCTGGTAAGAAAGTGCAGGCCAAGAAAGATCTTACATTGCAGAAATATAAGTCAAGGGCCAACTGGGCACATGGGCCTTGGCGACTTGAGAAACATTGGAAAGAAAACATGAAAAGGTTGAATTGATGGATATTAAGATGGAATAAATGTATTTCATATGTGGAGGAACATATAAAGCGAACTTATCCTAACTCAGCACAGAATTGTAAAAGAGTGGTAGGCTTTGGGCCCAAGCAGATCTGAGAATAGATCTTTCCTAACCACTTATATCTTGGTGCCTTTGAACAGAATCATTTGCATAAGGGGAAAATATTGCTCGAAGGTGTCATGTGAATTGAATGAAAGAATAATTGTCAAATGCCCAAAGCTGTGTCTGCCATACAGTAGTTATGGTACCTGTATAACTGTAGATTTTTAAGTCTGAAAAAAAGGTCCACCTTAATATTTTCTGTATGTTTCCATGAGGGAATAACCAATAAAAATGTCAGTAAATGAAATTCTATGTGTCCTAGATAGTGTTGAGTCACTCTAGACAAAAAATGAAAACCCCAGATGAGCAACTGGCTCCATGGTAGTCAACTTAATGGTTTAGAAAATCAAACAACAACAATACCTCCCCTAGTTAAAAAAAAATCCCCAAATCTCACATTTATTTTTGGACTTGTTAACTTTCTACCTTTCTATGATAATGATTTGATTTGTGGTTCTCCCAATTAATTTTGCCATTATGTCTTTTACACTAAATTAGAAAAAAGAACATTTCAAGCATCAGCCCAAGAAATCCATGTGGCATTCTGGATAGAGATTTTGGCAGCACTAATTGGCAGTAAAGAGGAATAGATGCTCCCTTCCTGAGATTATGTGTCTTAGTCCATTCATGCTGCTGTAATAAAATACGTGAGACCAGGTAAGTTATGAAGAACAGAAATTCATTTCTTACAGTTCTGGAGACTGGGAAGTTCATGATCAAGGTGCTGGCATTCAGTTCTGGAGAGGGCTAACTCTGCTTCTAAGATGGTGCCTTGTTACTATGGTTACACTGGGCAAAATGAATGTAAGCTAGTTCCTTTCATCCCTTTATAGCATCATCAATCACTGAAGATCAAGCCCTCATGACTTAACTATTTCCCCAAAGGCCCCACCTCTTAAGGGAATTAAATTTTCATATGAAGTTTGGAGAAGATACATATTAAACTGTAACATTCAACTATGGTCCCCTAAAACTCATGTCCTTCGCACATACAAAATATATATTAATTTCATCCCAATATCCACAAAAATCTTCACTCATACCAGCATTAACTTTAAAATCTAAGTCCAAAGCCTATCTAAATATCATCTAAATCAGATATGAATGAGACTCGAGGTATGATTTGTCTTGAGGAAAAATCCCCCTCCAGCTGAGAGCCTATGAATCAAACAAGCTATGTGTTTCCAAAATACACTGGTGGGGCAGGTGTATGACAGACATTGTCATTCCAAAAGGGAGAAACAGAAAAGAAAAAAAGGAGTAATAGGTCTCATGTGAGTCTAAAATCCAACAAGGCAAACAACAATAAATCTCAATTATTGTGGTAATACTATTCTTTGACTCCATGTCTGACCTTCCAGACACACTGGGGCAGAGTTTGGGTCTCCAAGCTCCAGGGTCTTTGCCCAAGGCTTTGCTGGGTGCAACTTTTGCTGCAGTCTTACAGGTTGGAGTCAAATGCTGCAGCTCTCCCAGGCAGGCACTGTATGCTGGTGGATCCAGATGTCTGGGGGCTCAGTGGTGGTCCTGCCTTTATGACTCTACTAATCATTGTTAATGTAGGGGTTCTTTGTGGTGGCCCTGACCCCATGGCTCTGCTGGACATTTACATAGTAGGGGCTTTTGGTAGTGGCCCTGCTGCTGTGGTTCCAATAGGAATTGTGCTGGTGGAGACTTTCCTTGTAGCAGGGCCATCACAGAGATCTTTCACCTCTGCAGCAGGTTCTGTCTGGACCCCAAGGTTCTTCCCAGGCATCCTTTGAAATCTAGATGGAACAGCCATGCTTCCACAGCTTTTGTTGACCTATCACTCAGTCACTGGAGACCATGAACTCCTCCACCAAACTCTGCACTCACTGGTGTATTCATCTAGAAAAGAGCATGTGCTGGTTTACAAGTGCCTATTTAACTGTTCATGTATATTTGTCTAATATTTCTATGTAAAAATGATAATTTAAAAAGGCAAAATTCGCAGCTACATGGAACATATAAACCCATATAAGAGTCTGAGAAAACTTGTCCTCTACATTAGAAAAAAATATTTGCAAAAAAAGCTGTTCTGAGTGATAAATTTAGTTCTATAAAGGGATCACTTCACCCTGAAAGACTGTGCCCTCTCTAACCCTGGGAAACCCTGCAGCCAAAGACTAATTGATATAGCGAAGAGACCGGAATAGAAGCTTGGCACTGTGGCCTCAAGTCGGGACAAGTCTGTGGTGCTGTTCACATGCCTGCTGTTCCCATGGGACTGGGCCAAGGCTAAGGTTCAGGTGAAACCACATCCTTGCTTAGCTTCCTCCTCTGACTAGTCCTGGATCTCTTATTTTTTCACAGTCTCCTTTTGAAAGCATTCTTTAAATAAGTCATTCTTTAAATAAGACTCATGAGAGTCCCCTTCTCAACCTTCTGGAAGATCTAATCTAAGATATGCTGTGGTTTATTTAAGATAATGGAGGTCTGTAGGGCTGTGAATTTTGGTCAGCGTTATCATACCCATCTAACAATTCCTCTGAGGTTGTAGGTTTGTTTTCTTGATGGTTATAAAAGGTAGATTACCAAAATGGCCACCCACTCTTTCCCTTCCCTTTAAGAGACGGAGTCCAGTTGTCTATTCCTTGAATTGGTTACTTGGGCATTTGACTTGTTTTGACCAATAGGATATTAGTGAATATGACACAAAGGAAGTTTTGTAATGCATGTGCACACTGGGCTTGCTCTTTTTGCTGTTCTTGGAGCCCAAGGCTACTGAGTGATCCCAGGATGACCTGCTAGATGATGAGAGGCATAAGCCCCACTTATCCTTGTCCCCAGAAGCAAAGCTGACAAATTAATCAGCATTCTTATGTTAGATACATGTGTGAGTCCAGCTGATAGCAGCCAGGGAGCCACATAGCCCCAAATCCTGACCTTTACAATCATGAATTAAATACATTTTTAGTCTGTTAAAACATTAAATTATGTTTGTTATATAGCATAAGGTAATGGATACAGAATAATAAATTGTGATGGTTTGTATTCACATGTATTGTTGCAGATAACATTTACTTTAGGCTCAAATTGCTACTATGAAAATAGAAAATGTATGGAATATGATCTAAGTATATAAAATATAAGCACATAAATATACATGTGTATTGAAAAAACATTTTAAAATCAACATGTATTTTGAAATATAGACAGATAAATATTTCAAATGTCACTAATTTGCATTCGGGGTAAACAATGTATGTGGTAGAATGAAGGAAAAGAATCTTACACTTATTGAGTTACTTCTGAGTGCTGGGAGCTTCCAGATATGCTATCACATTAATCTTTACAATTATGTGGTTAGTGAGTTATATCTACTTTTACAAGAGAAGAAACCAATGCTCAAAGAGGGAATATAACTTGCCCAAGGTGATTCAATAAGCAGATGGATTTGAAGATTTATTTTCTTGACTTCAAAGATGTTATAATCAGGTATCTCCTGTAAGGGTAAGAATTTTCTTTAAGGAGTTATTAGAAAATGTAGAGATACTTGCTGCAAAATGTAAATTCATAATAGCACAAGTGTAACTGGATGAATCAGTGAACCTTTTTTGATACCTTTTCCATCTGGCCTTCAAGACTTATATGGAGTTTCATATTTCTAAAAAATATTCCAGCAATGTTTCATTTAATACAGCATCTCCCAACCTTTCAAGTAAGGGATGCACCTCCAAATGTTCAAATATGCCCCTCCAGTCATTTATGATCTAAACTATGTCCTCCAGCAGAATATACATTATATTTTATATAAATATTTCTCCCATATCTATATGAGTCACTCTTTGTCTTAAACTCTGGAAAGGGAAAGAAGAATACAATGTCATTTATTTTCTTAAGAAGCTTACATCTTAATGAAGAAAAAAAATGCACACGAATTATAAAAAACACAACTAGTAAATGAATATGGGAGTGTTAAAAGGGGCACTAAAAGTAGCATGGTAGGTGGAGGGGTGGAGTGGGTCTGAAATATTTATCAAAGTCTAGGTCTCAAAGGAGTTGAGAAAATAAACTGGGTGGGAGGTGGAAAATAAAGGTAAATAGTTTCTGTAACAGACAAACCTTTAAATTTCAGTGGGCAACATGGTAAAAGTTTATTTTTTTGTTCACGTTAGTGTTCAGTGCAGGTGTTCACATTGGTAGGGATTGGTGGTTTGGGATGAAGGGTGGCAGAAGGCTCTGCCACTGGAGTCACTGGAGGTAAAGGCTGAAGAGGCTCATCAATGTCTAGAAGGGAAAAAAAACACATAGGGTATGGAAAGCACATTTGTATCTCAACCACTTTAACATGTATTATTTCTAGGAATATTGCATGGTGAGACTAACTACCTGGCCCCACCATGGGACAGGGACTTTGTTTTGTTTACTGTTCCACACACAAGAAGTGGTCCCCAACACATACTAAATATATAACAAGTGTTTGTTGAATTATTTGAGACTGAATGAATCTCCGTACTATGAGCATATCATGCAACACAGGTTCCATTCAATAAATACTTGGAGAAATAAAATGTAGTTTCCCATCTTCCATTTTTCCTTCTGTTAAAAATTGTCAGAATGTGGTGCAAAACCTAAGAGAGCAGGACATACGGATTTATGAGTAATGAATATGAGAGCTATGACAAGTTGAAAGCATTCTAGAAAATATTTGTCCGTTGAACACCAAAGAGGAACTGTAGCCTTGTAGTCAGACTCTACCAGGTGCAGAGACACTCCCTTCTCCATCTCTCTTTCTCCCTTCCTTCCTTCTTTCCATTTCTACAAGCATGAATATATTCCATGGAGCAGATGTCCTGTGTGTTTTGGGGAGCGCAAAGATTTATTAGACACAACTTTTCTTTTCAAAGCCTGGACACATCAGCAAAAACAAGAACACATAGAAAACAGTGGTAAGTACCACATTAGAGGCATGGATAGAACCACTCTTTGCTTGTTTGGTGGGGTTAAAGAGGGGCTAGCTTAATACATCTCCCAAACCAGCTTAACCTTTTCCCCAACTGGAGACCCTGGTACCATGCTACTTTCCATTTCCTCATTTCAATGAGGGAAAGTGGCAGAGAAAATGACTGGGTGAAAATCTTCTGCTAGGAAAGCTGTAATTTTCATGTCAAACATGCCTCTAAAGACCATTCTTATCATACATAGGTATTTTAAAGTGGTTCCTCCCATGAGGAATCTTCTTAATTGTCAGACCCAAAGATTAGAATTACACATCAGAAGAACATTTTGACTATAATGTATCTGAAGAGCAAACACAAACACATAAAATTCATACAAATAGCTATTTTTATGAACATAGCTGAATTTGGAGGACACTCTAACCAATAAGGATGGGTGGGTTTTTTCCATAATGTGCTCCCACCATGATTTGCCACCTTGCTACAGTTCCAAAAGCAACAAAGACAACTGTTTGTGGACTGAAATCTCCATAACTATGAGTCAAAATAAACCTTTTCTTTTTATAAGTAAATTATTTCAAGTATTTGCATTATCAAAAGAGAGACCAACATAGAGAATCATCACTATCCCACAGTAAATTCTCAGTACCTTAAAGTATCTTGAAGTAGGAATTTCTATATTTCTGCAGGAAATCAGTAGGATTGACTTCTAAAAGATGAAAAGAGTGAATCTTAGTATTTGTATTCTGAATGGTGAAATTTACTGAATAGTCACTGAAGTAGCCATGTTTAGAGTGTCAAACAATGTCAGCCAGGATGTGAATTTGGTTGATTAAAGACTAGACTCTTGACAAGGTAGGATAAATAAAAGGTAACCCCCTTTAAAAATCATCATTTAATCCCAATGCAATTTTATACCTACTCCTCTCTTTTGCTGTGAAATGTGAGAGTTACAAGACTTTAGGGACAAATTTTCCAACTGGAGGGATCTTTGGTGTACTTTAAATTTGGGTGCAGGCTGTTATATTTTGACACTTTGGGGTGAGTGAGAAAGTGAGCATTTCAAGTGACAATGTCTCATTTTGGAGCTCATCAGTTCCTACTGATGTATGCATGACAGTCAATGATGAGTTTTCTATATCTCAGCCATATCTTGATTGATACTGGAAGAAATTATTCTCTGTAAACATTTTGGAGAACTAGTTAAATTTTGTTCTGTTTTAACCCATGCCATCAATAAACTACACTGCAATGTCATAAAACACATATTTGCTTCATACTTCATTGTTAAAGATACAACAAAAACTTTTGTTAGAACATGAAAAATATTAAATTTAATTTTTGCAAAAATCTGCATGAAGTTGTTATGTGTATTAGCTCCCAATTTTCATTAAAAGATGAGAAAACTGAGGCATAGAAATTGTGAGTGTGTTTATAGTATTTGTTGTCATACGTTTGTGAGAATAAATTAACACAAATACTAGAGTACATGCAAAAAATAAGTTGGCTTATTTATCTGAATGCACATATTAGAATACGTTCCAAAGTCAGCTTGGCAACTTTAGTGGACTGAACTGTATCTTCCCCAAATTCAGGTCTACTTGGAACTTCAGAATATGATCTTATTTGGAAAGAAGATCTTTCCAAAGATGTAATTGTTAAGGATCTTGAAACAAAATCACCTTGGACTTAGAGTGGGCTTCAGTTCCTATTACTGTCTACCTAACAAGAAGAGAAGATAAAAGAGAAACATGGAGAAGAAGACCATCTGAAAACAGAGGTAGAGAATGAAGCTATACTGCTATAAGCCAAGGAATGCTTAGAGCCACTAAAACATAGAAGAGTCAAGAAATAATCCTTTCCCAAAGGGTTTGCAAGGAGTATGGCTTGTTGTCAACTTGACTATAGATTTATGACCTCTAGAAAGAAGTATGCAAAAATAAGTTTATGTGATTTTAAGCCATGGGATTTGTGGTAATTTGTTGCAGTAGACCTAAGTGCTAAAACATGGAGGTAGGACTTAACAGTACAGTGGAGTTAGATCTTTGGTGCTTGCTTTTCTTCCAAAGCAGCAACCTAAAAGAAAACTATTTTAGGACTCTAGAAGTTGATAAAATCATAAAAATGGAGAAGCATTTATTCATCAAAAACCACAAAAATGTGAAAAAGAACTTTTTGATCTTATTCTTTCTCTGGTTTAGGGACAATTTGAGAAGGGGAATCAATGAATTTGAGGATGGATCAATAGAAATGACCAATCTGGACATCACAGAAAAGAAAGAACAATGAAAAAAAATAAACAGATCTTCAGAGGCTTGTGGGACAACATCAAGAGTACCACTAGTCCCCACTATTCAGGGTTCCACTTTCCATGGTTTCTGTTACCCAGGGTCAAACACAATCAACAAATATTAAACATAAAATCCAGTTATTATAAAATTCTAGTTATTAAACGGAGTTTAATAACTAGGCTATAAGTTTTAGATAACTGTTATTATAGTGTATTGTTATAATTGTCCTATTTTATTATTGTTGCTATTCTCACTGTACCTAAGTTATACTTAATCACAGGAAGGTCTATGTAGGAGAAAACATAGTAGTATAATTATATAGGGTTTGGTACCATCTGTAGTTTCAGGCATCCATTGAGGGTCTGGGAATGTGTCCCCATTGATGGTGGGGAGGCACGACTACTCCATACATAAAACAGAAGTTTCAGAAGGTGCTGAGAGGAGGAAATCAGGTTAAAATATTTTTTTAAAATGGACAAAATGATAATATTTGACTAAAAGCGTTAATTTATGGATCTAGAAATTCAAAAGACTCCAAGTAGGATGAACACTGATAGTGGTAGCTGAAAAATAATAATCAAACTGTCAAGAATCAAACAAGACAAAGAGAAAATCTTGGACATAACATGACAAAAATGACCCATCATATAGGGGAGACCAACAATATGATTAATTACTTCACTTGTCATTTCTAAAAATGGAGTCCAGAATGTGATAAGAGGAAAATGATCTCACTTACCTCTAGAATCTAAAAATGGTGATCTCATTGAAGTTGAGAATAGAATAATGGTTATCAGAAACTGGGGAGAGTAGGGGATAGGGGGAGGGCAGAGGTGGGTCAGTGGGTTTGATATTACAGTTAGACAAGAGGAATAGTTCTGGTGTTCAGTAGCATAGTAGGGTGAACACAGTTAAATTAATGCATTATATATCTCAAAATTGCCAGAAGACATGATTTTGAATGTATTCATTAAAAAAACGTGGTAAAAGTTGAAGGTGATGGCTACTAATTACTCTGATTTGATCATTACCCAACTTATACATGAATCAAAAGATCATATTATATTTCATAAATATAATACAATTTTTATGTCATTCAAAAAATTTTATAAAGACTTTTTAAAGTTAAAAAATTCAATGAGCTAATAAATATAAAAGAGACAGACTATGGCCACCAAAAATATCCTTTAAAAATAGAGAATAGAGAAATTTGGAGACTAAAAAATTTTGTTGGCTTCTAACTAGCCTCAGAGAAAACAGTGAAGGAAGTCATTCAGGCAAAACAAAAATAATACAAAAGAACAAACCAGGAAATTATATCAAATAGTTTAACAGAAAATGAACAGCACTGGAAAATGTAGATATGTTGGTAAATATAAAATATTGTATGAATTGTATTTTTTCTTCCTTGAAGAACACACAACTGTATAAAACTCTATAACAATATGTTTTTAGGTTTGTAATATATACACAGTACACAAAGGAGAAGGAATAGAGCTATATAGGAACATAGTGCTTATATTTTACAAGAAAATTAAGTTAGTGTGTAATGAAATGTAAGAAAATTTAATATCTATTTTATACTAGTAAACTAGCTAAGAGTTTAATTATATACTAAAAATGTTTATTTAACAAAAAAGCAGGCAGTAACAGAGAAATAGGGATCAAAAAATACACAAGATAGAATAGCTATGTAGTAGCAAAATTGCCAATGAATGTCCTAATATGTAATATTATATTAAAAGTGATTAATATATGATTAAACTAATGTGAATATACTAAAACACTTCAATCAAAAGGGACATCAAATGCATTATAATAAATTACATTGAATTTAAATGACTAAACACCCCAATGAAAATGAACTGTGTTCAAAATTAAAATCAAAATCCAATTATAGGATGTCTGCATAATAATCCTAAAAAGTTGAAAGTGAAAGCTAAAAGATATAACGTGCAAATAGTAATCATAACAGAGATAAAGTGACTACATTAATATATACTATATATACTAATATAGTGACTTGATTAATATAAGTAACTTGATGACAAGACAAATTATTAGACAAAGAGGGACATTTTATAGTGATGAAATTTGCCAAGAGGTGTGGGAGCTGTTCTCGCACGTGATTGGGCACCTCCCTGACTGGGTGTGAGCCCTCTGGCCAAGCTGTGTCAGAACCTATCCCCACACTTTTTAGGTGCCAGAGCCTGTCTGTGTGGGGGTGTGACTGACCATTGACCCTGAGACCAATGACTGACCCTGACCTTGGAATGCTGTCCCCCTCGACCTTCATTGGATGGAATTTTCCCCCAAATTTCTTGTTCCCCCATAAAAGTCCACTCTCTGGTGTGCCTTTCCTCTCTCCTGCTAGTCTCTTGTGTAAACCTCGCTACCCCACCGGGTGGCTCCAGGTAGGAGCCTGGGAGGGCCGTCTCTGACCTGGTCAAGAAAAAGGTAAATTGAGTTTATGTGTGTTTATTTTGATCTCACTAGTTAACTTCTATGCCTAGGACCTCTAGTATGAAGCTAGCGTGCTGGTCGCGGGGCAGAAAGAGGTATAACAAAAACAAAGGTATATGCTATGGACAAAATTTCAAAATCCGTGGGAGCAAAAACTGGCAGAATTAAATGGGGAAGTATATGGTTCAATAATAATAGTTGGAGACTTCAATAACTATTCCCAAGAAGTGATGGCACAATACAGGAAATCAGCAGGATTTATAAGGATTTATCTACTGTACTAACTGATATTTACAAGGCCTTCTAATTATAACAGAATAAACATTCTTTTAAAGTGTATGAGAAACATTCTGTAGACTAGATCATACACCTGGGTATAATATAAATTTCAATACACTTAAGAGAAGTGGAATCATATAAAATATGATTCAGTTAGAATTCATAGAATCAAATTTGGGAAATCTCCAAATATTTGAAAGGTAAAAGGTCACACTTTTAAATTAGATTAAAGAATAACTCATAAGGGAAATTAGAAAATATTTAAATTGAATGTACACACAAACACTATACATGAAATGTTATAAGAGACTGTAAAATGGTACAGCCACTTTGAAAAACAACTTGGACATTTCTTAAAAAGTTAAATGTGATCTTACCATATGATCCAGTAATTCCACTTTTAGGTATCTAGAAGAGAAATGAAAACATATGCCCACATAAGAACTTTACATGAATGTTTTCAGCAGAATTATTCCATAACAGACAAAAACTAGAAACAAATCAAATGTGAATCAATGAGTGAATGAATAAATGGAATTCAGAGTAGCCCTGTAATAGATTATTTGGCAATGAAAAAAAAACCCTACTGATTCATGCTATAAGATGGATGAATCTCAAAAACATGGTATGTAAAATAAGCTAGATGCAAAATACTGCATACTCTGTGATTCCATTTATATAAAATGTCCAGAAAAGGCAAATCTATAGAGACAGAAAGCAGATTGTGGTTGCCTAGATCTGGGGTTGAAAGGGAGACTTCAAATGAACATGAGGGAACGTTGGGAGGAGGGGAATAGAAATGTTTTAAAATTAGATTTGTGTGACAGTTATACAACTCTATACATTTGCTAAAATTGACTGAACTGTGCAGTGCAGTACAATGGGTGAATTTTATGCTATACTGTCAGGGACTAGAAGGAAATTCTCCTTCAAAGATTAGCCTGACAGCCCCCTGGGAGACATCCTGCCTGGGAGGCATCCTGCAGCCACCTATCTCCCTGGAACATCCTGCGGTTATCAGGATCATCAGACATCTTGCACCTGGCAGTTTTACCACCCACATCCAGCAATTGTTGATTAGAGAGCTTCCCCATCCCCAGCATATAAATACCCCTGTGTGAACAATAAAAGTTTGCAGCTTGATCAGAATTTTTGTCTTGCTGTCACCTTTCGTGTCTCTTGTCCCTTCATTCCTCCCCATCTAGGTTCGCTGCCCACGTTGATGTGTCCTGCCGGACGGGACACTATACAAATTATACCTTAATAGATTATGTTCAAAAAATAACAACTAGCAAAGGGCAGGGGATGAAGAAATACAAATAAAACAAGATTGACAATGCATTTATAATTGCTGAAACTGGCTGACTCATAATGAGGGTTCGTTATACTATATTTTCTACTTTTATGTCTGCTTGAATATTTTCATGATAAAAAGGTTTTCAGAAATCAATATTACCAACTATAGTGGTGCATACCTATAATTTCAGCTACTTGGGAGGCTGAGGCATGAGATTTGCAAACTTGAGGCCAGCCTCTCCATTTTAGTGAGACTGTCTCCCTGGTTCAAAAAACAAAAAAGGGAAGAAAGAAAGAGAAGGAACAAAAGGAAAAGAAAGAGAGAGAGAGAGAGAGAGAGAGAGAGCCAGAGGGATGGGGGATGTATCTCAGTAGTAGAGTGCCCTTGGGTTCAATGCCCAGTACTGCCGGTGGGGGTGGTGGGGTGGGGAGAAGAAGTCAATAATAATACAAAATACTATGAATTGAAATGCATTCTGCTGTCTTGTATAACAAACTAGAATAAATAAATAAATTAAAAAAAAACACTTTACAACTTCTGGTGTATAACTATCTCTCCTTAAAGAGACACAGTATCAATCCTTCCATGTCTCATTAGGTAAGTGGATGGTGAATTCACTGAGGTCAATTCATTTCAAATTAGAAATTTCTATTGAGCATAAATTCTGAGCAAGGTTTATTTAGTCTTAATGCTGTCCACATTTTCCCCCCTCCAGTTCCTAACTTGTTGAATCAGATATTCATGTTATTGTTCTTATATTTGGCAGGTTTGTTACTTTTCACTGGATTTTTATTATTGCTAATAGTAAAAATTTAGAAGCATTCTACCTTTTTCTCTCTCTTTTGATTACCTGCCCTTCCCATATTTTGTCTGTAAAGTTTCTTTATGAATAATGGAGTTTGCCCCCACAATCCAAAACACCTAATTGCTAAAGTAAAATACTTTGCAATGTGGTAAGATAATTGGGTTTTTGGAAAAGTAATTAGCCCCCTTAGGTGATGTCAAGCAGAGACAGCAGTTCAAAGCTATGCTCTGAGTGGCAACAAGGTCTCACTTTATAAAGGTGATTTGCTTTAGAGATGACATGGGTAAATTCCACTCATCAAAGGGCAATGTCATTAGCTTCATCTATTTGAAAAATCTTGAAAGCAATAAAGAGAATAAGGAACAGTTTCACAATGTTTTATATTACCTGTTTCTCACAAAAATAGAATAGTAGGACATTTGAGATACTGCATGCACAGATCTCATGAAGATGTTTATTTGGGGGAGGTGATTACAGCCAACAGAGGACTCACTTCACTCTTGATAGTCCTCAGGGACCATCAGGTCCCAAATAGTATTAATTTACAGAACTGAGGTAAATTGTCAACAAAGTTAATATAAATTAAACATATTAACCCTCTGTAGCCAAACTTAATTGGCAAGATTATAAAAGCTTCCACAAGCTCATCAAACACATGGAACAACTTCTGAAATATTTATCAAAAAACTTGAGGTGTTTCTGAAATTCCCATCCCTCTCATGGCATCTGCAAAGAGCAAAACTTAGTAAATATGCATTGAACCAAATGTTGAATTCATTACCATTTGCAGCAATTAATGTAAGATAAACTGTTAAGCCTATTAATGGCGTTACACTCAGGTAATAACTATGTAAGACAAAGAAAATTAAATGTATATATGTGTGTAGAGATTAAGGGAAAAAATCATCTTAGAGACATAAGAATTTCTGACACTAGAAAAGTAGATTAAGTAGCAAAAGCAACCAAGTTACAACACAGTCTAGACGAAATGACTTACAAGACTCTCTTGACCTCCCTGTTCTGTTTCACAACCATCTGATTATTTAATCTGCTTAGAAAAACCTTCCAACCTAGAAGGTACTAGGCAACAGATACAAGTACTTTGGTCATTGGAAAGACAACTTCCACTGGAAATTAAAATTGAAATTCTGTTTTGCAGATCAGTGTTCGGTCTCAATTTAGCTAGCATTAATTGTGTGACCTTGAGAAAATCAATTCACTTCTCTGTGAAGAAAATCCATTTCGTCACTTTTACAATTACAACGTGAGATTGAAATGAAAGTCTTAGGGTTATGGTTTGGATGTGAGGTGTCCCCCAAAAGTTCACGTGTGAGACAGTGCAAGATGGTTCAGAGGAAAAAATTATTGGATTGTGAGAGTCTTAACACAATCAGCGAATTAATCCCCTGATAGGGATTAACTGAGTGGTAACTGAAGTGACAAGGTATGGCTGGAGTAGGTGGGAATTAGAGTGTGGCTTTGGTGTTTATGTTTGTATCTGGAGAGTTCAGTGTCTCTCTCTGCTTCTTGGTCACCATGATGTGAGCTGCCCTCTGCCACACACTCTGTCATGATATTCAGCCACATCTTGATCCTGAGAAATGGAACCATCCTTCTATGGACTAAGTCCTCTGAAATCATAAACCCACAAATAAAATTTACCTCTTCTATAATTCTGGTCAGATCCTTTTAGTCACAGCACTAAAAAAGCAGACCAAAACACTTAGCAAAGTGCTGTATTTGCTAGAACTGGACAGCCACATGGGAAAGAAAATGAAACCATATGGCTGCGGGTAAATGGATGAATCTACTAAGTGAGATAAACCAAACTCAAAAAATCAAGGGTCATATGTTTTCTCTCCTAGGTAGAAGCTAGGGATATAGAAGGGACCTCAGTGAAACAGAAGAGAGTCCAGTAGAATAAAGAAAAATGAACCAGAGAGGAAGGAAGAGAGGGAAATTACTGGGTGATGAAATAGACCAATTCATACTATGTGCATATAGAAATATATCATGATGAATCCCACTATTTTGCATAATCATGGTGTACCAATGAAAGATTTAAAAACTAAAATAAATAAATAAATATCTTCACACAGGAAAACATTGTTTTTCAATCTTTAAAAGGTTCAGGCATGGTAAAATGGACTTAGTAACTCAATTCTATGTACTTGGGGGTAGACTTCATAAACTAGTAGTAGTATCTCTGTAACATAATAGTTTAACATATAGACCTTTGAGTCTCTACCTGGTGTTTGACCCTTGGCACATTATACATTTCTTGGGCAAGTCATTTAATCTCTATAAGCCTCAGTTTCTTCTTCATATATTGGGGGGAGGGTAAATTTAGTAATGCCTATATCATGTGGTATTTTGAGGTATTAAATAAAATCATTGATGTAATAACTACAGTGCCCCCTATTTCTAAGTACTCAACAAATGTTGGTTTTTATTTTCGATAAAAAAAGAAAGGAAATGAATCTAGGAGCAGATCTTAACTTTTTCATGAGAATTAGATAAAATGGTTCATAGGTCTAAATGCAAAACACAAAATGACAATACTCCTAGAACATAACCTAGGAGAAAAATCTAGGTTACCTGGGGTTTGGCAATGACTTTTTAGATAAACACTGAAAGCATGATTCATGAAAGAAAAATATCGATAAGTTGGATTTCATTAAAATAAACAATTCCTGCCCTGCCAGGTGTGGTGGCACATGCCTGTAATCCCAACGGCTCAAGAGGCTGAGGCAGGAGGATTGCAAGTTCAAAGCCAGTCTCAGCAAAAGCAAGGTGCTAGGCAACTCAATGAGACCCTGACTCTAAATAAAATACAAAATGTAACTTAGGATATGGCTTAGAGGTCGAATGCTCCCTAATTCAATACCCAGTACCAAATAAATAAATAAATATATTTTAAAAATCCCTGCCCCATGAAAGACTAGTCATAACATGAAACAAGCAATAGAAAGGGAAGGAGTTCTTGCAAAATACAGTATAAAGCATTAATGTCCAAAATATACGAATAACTCCTTAAACTCAATAATAAGAAAACAAAACAAAACAAATTTTAATTGGATACAAATCTGAACAGACCCCTCACCAAATAAGATATACAGATGTTAAAGAAGCTCATGAAAAGATCGTATGTCATTCAGAAATTAAAAATCAGAACAATAATGGGTACCCATTGGAGTAACAAAATGTAAAAAACTGAACAAATGCTGGTAAAGATGTACGCAGCCACAGGGACTCCCATTCATTGCTTTTGGGAATGCAAAACAGTACAGTGAACTAGGGAAGACAGTTTGACAATTTCTTTAAAAGCCAAACATATGCTTAACTATGTGATCCAACAATTGCTCTCCTAGCTATTTACCCAAATGAATTGAATTTTTTTGTACACACAAAAACCTGTACATAAATGTTTATTGCAGCTTTATTCATAATTACTAAAACTTGGAAGCAAACAACATAATATTCAAATGCATAAACATTGTGATAAATCCATAAAATTGAATGATGTTGAGGGGTAAAGAAGTGAGCTATTAAATCATGAAAAGACATGAATGGAGCTTGCATGCATATTACTAAGTGAAAGAAGCCCTGATAAGACCACATACTCTATGATATTCTGGAAAAGGGGAAACAATGGAGACTGTAAGAAGGTCAGTAGTTGCAAAGAGCTCAGGGAGGAGAGTGGGGTGAATATGTGGAGTACAGATTTTTAGAACAAGTGAGACAATTCTGTGTTGTTCTGTAATAGTGGACACATTCAACTTTGCATTTGTCAAGACCTATAGAATATACAATTCGAAGAGTGAACCCTGATGCAAACTGTGAACTTTTAGTTGATAATAATGTTTTGGTCTCGTCTCCTCAATTGTAGCAATTGCACCACACTAATGCAAAACGTTAATAATATGGACAACTGAATTGGGGTGGAAGGTTAAGAAGGTGAATGGGAACTCTGTACTTTCTGCCCAAGTTTCTGTCACACGCACACACACACTCACATCAATTAAGAAAAAATAGATTTTGGAAGATGGCGGCGAGGGGAGTGCATTACCCCCGTGTGCTGCTTCACTGTGTGGGAGTATGACAAGTCAGGACGGCTAAAGGATATCTTGTTAGGAATTTCCAGCAATAGTGGGGTGCTCCGGAACCTGGAGGAAGGATTTCCATCGCACGAGGATCGGCTACGGGGACTCAAACGCGAGAGGTTTGTCGCACGGAGGGTAAC
>NW_026000016.1:16170518-16229913 GCF_001458135.2 Marmota marmota marmota | reverse complement strand
AAGAAAAAATAATGCTGAGTGAAAGAGAATTTTATGGCCAAGTAATTTTTGAAGATATTTCATGCTATTTGAAATTTTTTTTGTGATTAAAATAGAATATTAGGTATGAAAGACTGAAATCTTGCAGTAGAGAATATATATATAATATCATTTATCCTAGCATTTCCTAAACTTATTTGAACATGGGCTCCCCCACCCCCACTCAAGGAAACAAAAAGCAGCTAGTGCTTCATGGAACATTACTGACTTGGATGATCATTAGATTCCTTCCAAATGAGCAAGGCTGTTTTTGCATGTTTACTTTTTTAGTAGAAATCAAGCATCCCCAGATGATTCTATAAAATCAAGTTTCTGATCCTATAAAGTGAGAGCTAGACTCCCGGTCCCCAGGAAAGGATTTTGGTGTCTTGTGAACCTCATTTTTTCAGCTTGCTGACTGACTTCTGGTTTTGCTACCTTTAATAGCAGCAGGCTCATTTTTGCATAAACGCCTTTAAGAGGATTTAAAAAGTCGGTTACTTAATTAGAATACAAAATATGCCATATTTGCATCTAAGATAAAAAAAATCCAGAAGCACTTCATGCTTTATTTATTGGTTTTACTGAAAGGATTTCTCAATCAAAATCACTCTGAACGGAAAATTTGGGAGGTTGGGAGCTGAAAAGGCTATTCGCATGAAAAGTGTGGACCACAGTTACACATTTTGAGGGCATTTACCAGTAAACACTCATTTACTGACTTGCTGTTGATTGTTCATTGCATCCATGGAAACAGTGAAAAATTGGCTCAAACTTACTCTTATTTTTTTAAAATACCATATTTTCACTTCAGTTGTTCTTCTGGCTTCAAAGTATGAAAAAATAAATTCACCAATCCTGCTTTTTCCTCCCAATTTTCTCAAGCTGAGAGGCTCTTTTAGAAATGTGAGAAGAGAATCAATGAAGACAAAAGTCGCCAGATTGCTAGAGAAGGGCTTGACATATCCACAAGGTCACTGTCCATTCTGCACATTGCTTTTCAATGGACTTGAGTCACTCTCTTCCGGAGTACCATATGCATCCTCTCTTCCTAGTCCAGCTTAAGGATATTATCACTTGGCCACACATGATGACTTTCCATTTTCCCTCTAGCCACATCCGACCTTCCTATGCTTGATCCCTTCACCTCTGCAGTCCTTTGACTTAGCTCTGACTCCATGCTCAGGATGTTGTCACTTAGATGCTATATTTTGTCAGTTTTCCATGGATCAGAATGACATTCTCTACTACCTGGTTCATATTTGGTCTGACTCCTTCCACCACATCCAGGATAAGATACTCTTAGTATCTATTTTTATTCTCAATTATTTCCACTGACCAGGCCCTCCAGTGATGATCTAGAAGAGCTTTGGTACCTGCCCTCTCACCTTCCCCCCAATCTTCGGTGTCTAGACGTTTGGGGACTCTCTATGGCTCTTAGCAAAGGCCTTGCCCATCCTTTATGTCTTTCCATATGGGTACTGATGAGGGGCTAGAGAAAAGAAAAATGGAGAAACTGTAATTATCATGTGCCTGATGCACCTGGAAATGTGCTGGTTGTTCACTGAATATTTATAGCACTGCCATTTTACAAAGGAGATTATTAAAGCTCATGGAAATTTGCTTAACTTTTTCATAGTTAGCAAGAGGCAGACGTACAATTTGAACACAGTTGTAGATGATCCCCAAGCCTGATCCTTTTCTCTCCATTTCAATGCCTCACTAGAACATCAAATTCAAACATGTAGATACATATGACCCACACTTTTGAGAATCAGCGATAATTAGTGTTTCACATTATTTTTTTCTGATATGACTTAATAAATGATCATAAATACTGAAATACTCTCCCCTTTTCATGCATTCATTCAGCAAATATTTATTGAGTAGCTACTAGCTAACAGGCACTCTTAAGTGTTTGGAATGTATCAGTTTTTAAAAATAACAGAAATCCCTGATCTTGTAAAGTTTGCATTCTAGTGGGTAGACAGAAAATAAGCAATACACAACAATAACTAATAAATTGTATGGTATATTAAAAAATGATAAATAAACTGGAAAAAAGTTAAATGAGCAGAGAAAGGAGGATTTGCATTAGCTGTGGATGGAAGGGTGGTTGTATTTTAAAATACAGTGGTGATTGAGAAGATGACATTAGAACAAGACTTGAAGGAGACAAGAGGGTGACTGGCTGGTAGCAGACTTTCTAAGGATACCGGTATGACTGAAGGGGAGTGAACCATGTGTGTTGAGGACAAGAAGAGCGAGTAATATGGGGACATGGACACATAAAGGTCATTGGAATGGCTTGTCATTTTACTTCACTGAAATAGTGGGCCATTGAGGGTATTTAAGCAAAAGAGTAATTAACTTAAGTTTGAACAATTACTATGTAGAGAATAGACTGAGATAATCTTCACATCTAATTTATGGCTGTACATTCACCATAACTTATTAGTTTAAGATTAGATTGGATTTAATAAGATTAAGACCATGGCAAAGGTTCATTGTGCCAAGATGAATCAGTAAAAGCTTGGTAATGCTAAATCCAGAATTAATATATGGATGGACATATGGACTTGTGACCCAAGGTACAGAAAATAAAAAGAGTGGCCTTTGATTTGGCAATCTGAATTTATAATCTCTACTCTTAAATTTGTTTCTCTGGATGCATATCTCTCTTTTCTCCATCTTGTGGAAAGATTTCAGTTTCAGAAATGTGATGTGCCCTAAAAGATTCCATTTTTAGTTACACATAAAGCATCCAATTTCAATTTGAGTGTCCAAAAAAAAAAAAAGATAACTTTGGGCCCAATTCATCTTTCCTGAGCATATGCCATCAGTTACATGAGAGTCTTTTAATATCTATTAATTGATTCCCTTATATTTACTGTTTGCCTTCCTTTTTTTTTTTTTTTTTGCCTGTATAGTTCCACTTAAGGAATCTAAGACATGATGAATAGAATAACCTTCCAAATAAATGTGGCAATCTTCTCTCTTGTCCTCCTTTGATTGTAACAAAATTTTCCTTACCCCCTCCTATTTAGAATGAGACAATGGTACAAGACTGCCTGTCCTTATTGCACTGATATCAGTAAGGGATAGGTCAGATAAGACTTTAGAAACCCTCATGTTTCTAGACACAGAATACCTAGAGTCACCATTCACTTTTGGTGACTTTCTCTGCTCTTTCTGATGTTGCAAAGTTACTTTTGGGATTCAGACTTGTAGGACTCGTATATATCTCAAATATTTATGAATAAGTCCAGTACGTGCAAATCTGTATTTAAATAAGTCATTAAAGGATCATTAACTTTATCAAAATTTCAAAACAAATTACTTTAAGAGGAAAGATCTATGCATTAAAATATGATCCAAACCATTAAATATTCATAATTAACATGGTCCTCTTTAAGGAAGTGAGTATTATACATAGAGAGGTTTCATTGTACCTGGGCTATGGTATTGTATAATGAGAAGATAACAGCACTGGAACAGGGAGTTCCATGGAGATAAAAATCTGTACCAAAAAAAATCCAAAAGAAGTTTACTGCATCAAAGAGAGGGAGGGAAGGAGAACTTCTGCTGTCATTCTTCAAGGACATGCCAAGAAAAAAGAAAAGGAGCTGTGCTTTTCCACTTCTTCTAACAAGAGGGAGAGTTTTTAGTTAGTACTTTTTCTGTGTATTTGTTTTGTGCACGCCCATGTTTTCTACGTATCTATATGTATATAGTTAGATCTCTCATGTTAGTCAGCTTTCTGTTACTGTAACAGATTCTTGAGATAATCAACTTATTAAAATCAAGGTTGATTTTGGCTCATGATTTTGGACATTTCAGTCCATGGTTGATTGATGTCACTGCTTTGGGGCCTGTGGCCAGGCAGCATATCATGGCAACAGTGTGCTGCAAACAGATAAAATTACATAGGTAAAATTACATAGCAGATAGTGTTACATTTTAAATCTTGAATCTTAAATTGTAAATCATCTCATATTTGGAACACAAAAGAGAAAGGGGAAGAGAAAGAGGCTGGGGTCTCAATAGCCCTTCAAAGACTAGAAGACTTTCCTCTGAACCCCTTCTCATCCGGGCTCTACCACTTTCCATTAGCACCATGGGCTGGCGACCAGCCCTTAACACATAGGCCTTTAAAGAGCATTTATTCAAACCATAGAATGAGATAAACAACTTAAAAGGAGGAAAGGTTTATTTTGGCTCATTATTTCAGAGGTTGCCACGTTCAGTCATCCTGTTGCCTTTGAGCCTCTGACAGCACAGTAAATCATGGCAGAAGTGTGTGGCAGTGAACTGCTCACCTCATGTGTCAGAAAGTCCAGAGAGAGTTAGGAAGAGGCCTGGATCTCACTATTCCCTTCTAGGGCCTATCCTCAATGACTTAACTTTCTTCAACCTACTAAAGTTTCCTTCACCACCCAAAAGTGCCACAGGCTGGTGAGCAAACTTTCAATATTTGGGCCTTAGAGGAAGATTCAAGATTTAAAATGTAACACTATCTGCTATGTAATTTTATCTATCTCTTTGTATATATAAAACTGTTCAATATAACTATTTCACCCCCAAATCTATGTCTAATTCTAATCCTCTATGGAATCTAGTGTCATAATGCAAAAAATCATTTAGAAGTTAAAGATTATTAAGGGTCTTTTCCATTTTTTTCTTTTTTTTGTAATTAATTTATTTTATTTTTTTAAATACAGGACAGCAGTGGAAAGCATTACAATTCTTATTACACATATAGAGCACAATTTTTCATATCTCTGCATATAAAGTATGGTCACCCAATTTATGCCTCTATACATGTACTTTTTTTGCATTACAATTCTTAATACACATATATACCACAATTTTTCGTATCTCTGTTTGTATATGAAGTAGGTTGACATCCAGTTCATGTCTTCATACGTGTAGTTTGGATAATGGTGTCCATCACATTCCACCATCCTTGCTAATCCCCTGCCCCCTCCCTTTCTCTCCCAACCCTCTTCCCTTTCTAGAATTCATCTATTCCTCCCATGCTCCCCCTCCCTACCCCACTATGAGTCAGCCTCCTTACATCCGAGAAAACATTGGGCATTTTGCGGGAGTGGGGTGGGGGATTGGCTAACTTCACTTAGCATTATCTTCTCCAGTGCCATCCATTTACCTGCAAATGCCATCCATTTTTTCATATAACATATTTCAGGCCATTTTAACAAGTCAAATGACAAAACCACCATTGCTATGTTAGTGACTATTGAAAGTAACTGTAGTCACATATACATAGACACACACACACCTTCCTAGTTTATCATCTAACTGAATATGTGATCTAATTATGTAACAGGGCTAGGTTCTGATAAATCAGATTCAGGGGCAGAGGACATGGGGTAATGGCAGGTTTATATGCCTAGATATCCTGCTACATCCTTGACAAGAAAACCAGGAGCTACCCCCCACCCCCAACCAATTAATGATTTTTGACAAGAAGTAAACCTTCTACTCTCTTTTTTAATGTCTGCCTCAGTTTCAGGGACATAGCCCTGCTTTCATCTGATATATCCAGAAGCCTGCAGGGCCAGTGACACTCAGCAGACTGTTTCACTCAGCTCTCAGACACCTGCAACCCACATGGGTCATGGCTCAAGGAAGACATCCTTCCCTCTGAGCTCCAACTTTACTGCTGGGATAGCCCAGGCTGGGTGAGAACATGAATGTCCATAATAAGTGGATTTAATTTATCCACTGTATGCTATACATCATGTTTCGATGGAAGGAAGTTGTAGGACAGTAATTGTGACACAGTTTGAAGCCAAGAGAGTGTGTGTGTCATTTCCAAAGAGAGCACGTGTCATGGTTCAGAGGACCTGGTGGCTCAGCCTCCACAGAGGGTACTGCCCAGCAGGCCCCCAGAGAGGATGCAAGTAGAAAAACCTTCTGGGTTTACTTGTCAAAATCCTGTCAACCACCTCAGTCAGGCATCACTTTCTGGTCCCCAGGCACTGTTTAGAGCCCGGAAACCATGATCTTCCTGTGGTGATTTAGTGGCCTGAAGGAGCATTTGGCAGTGATGACACAGTGTTGGCTGAGAGATGAAGCATATGGCTCCAGAGAGCCTGACTCATTATTTTCTGATAATGTTTATATGCTAAGCCGTCTACCCAGATCTAAAACATCATACATTCAGCAGTGGCGTGTTTGTGGCTGTGATTCTCAGCTCACTAGCACTGGCTCCATTCCATGTAAGTCAAAGACTCACCTGATTTTCACAATGCTGTCACTATGTCTTAACTGTGACATGACTACAGGCACCTTGTCTTGCACTGTGGTTTTCCTTTCAGTCCTCTGTGCTGCAGTTTGGCCCTAATCATTTCAGCTTAAATGACTAAAATGATTAAATGGTTTTTAAAAGTCTACTTTTGCATCATTCTATTCTGGGTTCAAATCTCAGCTCTACTGCTTCCCAAATGGGAGAAAGTCACTTAGGCTCTGAGCCTCAGTTTACTCAACTATAAAATGGAGTGATAACATATCACCCATCACATAGGGCTATTGTGAATGATAAATTAGATCATGGGCCTAACCTGGTCTTCAGAGAGGTTGGCATGAATAGAACCCAAGAAATGCTAGTATTATCCTTGACAGATTCACATCCTGAGTATTTCCGTGAGCCAAGTTATAAATAAATGACCTCAAGTTATGGGTGTCTGGGTTCCTACTGATCGTCTTAGTATCTACTGTTGAATGCATTCCAGTGGACGAAGAATTTTCTACCTGGAATGGGTTGCTGCAAAGTAAGATTCTAAAATGTGGAATTGGGTGAGTGGAGGAGGTGGGGCTTTGGACTGTGAGGTCTCAGATATTTCAGGCTGCAAATCTGGTGGCCTTGATTTGGTGGCCAAACATTTGGTCAGCTTGTCACCTGCTGTTCTTTGGGATACAGACCATGTGCCCGGCAGCTTTGCTATTAGGGTAAGTAGTAGGAGAAATTCAGAACCCTGGCATATGGTTATAGATTTTTTTTTTCCCTGAAGGAGAGATCTGTTCTCAGACTACAGTTAGCCTGTCTGCAAGCAGAAATGGGAGATGCATTCTTTACCTGCAGCCTACATTCTAAATTGACTGAGAATTCTTTATTTTGGGTACTGCAGAGTTTTAAAAAGAAATTTATTCTTACCAAACTGAGTGGGCAAAGAGAATGACAGCAAGCCTGCCTGCTTAGCAGGTTTGTACCTTAAGACTTTCCCATCACTCTTAAGGTACAAATTTGCATTACATTGACATATCCCCATCCTTATTTTTAAATGACCTCAAGACATTAGCCAGTAAGGGGTAAAATAGAGGACTGGACAAAGGCCAGAGATCAGCAGGTAAGTGAAAGGAATCTCTGTTTAATATCATGTCTAGATGAGATCTTTGCCTGTGGCTGTTCACCATGGAATTAATTGACCAAGAGCAATTATTCCAAGATTGGAAATTCTGTAAGATTTTAGGGAAATTGTACTGCCAAAGGCTAATAAGAACCAGTAATTGTTAAACCTCCCTATTTTATTTAAAATAATAGAAAGTGGGTTGGGGTTGGGGTTTAGCGGTAGAGTGCTCGCCTAGCATGTGCGAGGCCCTGGGTTCCATCCTCAGCACCACATAAAAATATATAAATAAAATAAAGGTATTTGTGGCTCCCAAAGAAAATGATCTTCTACAATATCTGCTTCATACGTGGTCAAGGAATAGTATCCCATAGACCAGGGCCTGAGGACACTGTAACGAATAACCAAGGAACAACTCCTAGTGACACAGCCCAGGAATCCCTGAGTTTTCTGCCAAGCAGTGTTCAGTATTTATTCTGGCACTGTCTCTTTCATTGTTGTTCCTTCTGAATAGGAGTAATAATAGGCCCTTTGGCATTATTTATGACAAAATGCTTGAGGCTGAGTGACTTTGTAAATAAAGAGTTGACTTAGCTCAGTGCTGGAGATTCAAGGGCCCACATCTGAAGATGGCTTTCTTGCTGGCCAAGTCCTGAGGAGGAGTAGGGCATCATGTGGCAAGGCACAGGGAGCACACATGTGTGTCTATTTTGATTTCTGTCCCTCTTCTTATAAAGCCACCAGCATTCAATCACAGGGACTTCACCCTGATGGCTTTATCTAATCCTAATGTCCTCCCACAAGTCCCACTTCTAAACAACAAAAATGAATTTTTCTCTCTCTTAATGCCTCAAGATGGTGATTATATTTCAATACATGAAGCTGTGGAGGACACTCTTAAACCATAACCTAATTATTGCAGGAGTTAATATTTTATTTATCCTGCTCCTTTAAAAAAATCACTAAATATTGAGTGTGCTTGAAAAGAGAATTTGTCTTTCTGTTAAGCAATCATTTGGTCTATGTGAAGTCCCATCTAGGTCTAATGACAGGACTGCTCTGGGAGACCCTGAAGAGTTGAATGAAGCAACTAAATTAGGTTTGGGTTTGTTGTCATTTGGGACTGGTGCTGTTGTTCTCCTTTGAAAAGAAGGGTGTGTATGAATGTTGGATGGCCAACAGTATTGAGTGTGACAGACATAGCTCACTGTCTACTCTCTCCCCTTCTCATTTAGTTGTGCCCACTTACCAATCACCTTCCCAGACTTTCTTACAGCTGGGAATGGCCAAAGAAGCCAATCTCATCAATGAGGTATAAGTATAAATCTATAGGCAGGAATCCGGAGCTTTTGTTTTTCTGAAATAAAATAAACAGAAGGATGGAGATATCTTGCCTTTATTATTTGCCCTTTGTCCTTCTTCTCTACTCTGTTTTTGACTGGCATTAAGACTCAATGCCTGGAGCTAGAAGAGTCATTTGCAGATCATTAAGAAGAAGCCACATGCTAATCATGGAAGAACAAGTAGCCAGAAGAAACCTAGTTCCAGATGACTTCCCTGAGCTCTGACTTTCAATTTCCAGGCATAGAAAAAAAAGCTTTACTTATTTAGTCATTTGAAGTTGACTTAAATAAATGTTATGAACAAATTTTAATAAATTTTGGCTTTCTCACTGCTATATTTTGGATCTCAAGTGTCCTCCAAAAGCCCATGTTAAGGTTTGGTCCCAAAGTGACACTGTTTGGAGGTGGTGGAACCTTTAAGAGGTGGGGTTAAGTGGGAGATCTTTAGGTCACTGAGTGACCTTAAAAGGGATGTGGGACCTTGGCCTTGCCTCACTCTTTCTCTTCTTCTGGACCATAAGGTGAATGGCTTTCATACTACATACTACATACTACATACTCCTGCTGCCTCACTACAAGTCCAAACAATGGAGTCAGCTGGACATGGACTGGGATCTCCAAAACATGAGCCTCCAATATAAACCTTTTGTCTTTATAAGTTGATTATCTAATAGTAATGAAAATCTGACTAATACAGTTGCCAAGAGAAATCAGAAACCATGGAAAGGAGGAAAGTCAAATGTTTTTCTTTTGGTGAAGTTTGTAGAATCAGTAATTGAATTGGTGGGGTCATGGGGCAATGGGCCATGCGTGTTTAATGAAGTTGAGGAAGCAGAAGAATGTGAAGAATGTGACAGTGTCTGGGCTAAAACAGCAGTTGAGGTCCAGGCACGATGGTTAGAGGGATAGTATGGCCAAGGAAGGGCCAGTAATGTTCTCTCTTACTATCTATGTCCAGCATGGTATGCTTTATTTTGGCTCAGGTACATTCTGGAGAGTGTCATTGGTGCAAGTTGAAGCTCGTAGGTGGAAGAAGCTGTAGGACAATTTGCCCATCTTCTTGACCTCTTATGTAGAAACATGTTTGAGTTGATATGCAGTTGGGCATATCATGGGTTTTCTGCTCCTCTTTTTATAGCATCATCTTGAGAGCAATCATTCAGGGAACTAGAGTGGGCTAGGGTTAAGTGTGGGTGCTAGCTACTCAGAGGATTTGTCTGGGTATGCTGGTTTCTTGTTTCTTGGGCTTAGTGAGTCAGGGGAGTCATCATTCAGGACTCAGTCCTCCAGAATCACCCACAGTTAAGCCTGTTGGACTCTCCACAATCTGAGGGGGAATATATATTCATATATACTACATATATTATATATACATATACATCTTTTAAATAGATACATATATACATGTATATATTTGATTTCCAGGTTTTACTCAAAAAACTCATACAAAATATTATACATAAAAGAATTTTAATCCTGCTCCTCTTCCTCTTCTTTATCCTGGCTAATCTGGAAGTAATGTCATTTGTAACTCTCTTTGCTGTTAATGACTATGCGCAATCAGTCACATAGATTATTCTTCTTCAAATGATTTTTGGTGAGATAATTCTAATACCTTTGGGGGAAAAGCACCTCAGATGTTACAGTAATTTTGCTCTTATTCCTCTACCAAGATTCCCAACTTTTTGTTCCCTTTGATTCTCTCTTGTAGAAACTGCTGAAATTGGCAGTGTCCGTGGATTCTGTCTTCTATAAGGTAGTGTAGTCAAGGGTACACTTCAGATCCTGATTTTTTTTTGCCCCCCTTCACAACAAGATTTTTCACAGCCTCCATAGCTACAGCAGAGATAGAAAGGGAGGTAGACATCTGCCTTCTAAATATTTTTATTTGTTAATCACATTTCTTTTTTTCTTTTTTCTTTCTTTGTTTCTTACCTATTTATTTGGTACTGGGGGTTTAACCACTCTACTACTGAGCTATATCCCCAAACCTTTATATTTTGAGACTAGGTCTCCCTGTGTTACTGATGTTCTCGTTAAGTTGCCGAGGCTGGCCTCAAACTTGTGATGCTTCTGCTTCAGCCTCTGAAATCATTAGGATTACTGGCATGTGCCACCACTAATTACATTTCTGACAATGAGATGCGATATTAAAAATAGTCCTTCCTTGTCCAATGAAAGTCTAACTGAATTTTAGACAAGAAAAGCAACCGCATGTTAACGACCTATATAAACATCAAAATCATTTTGCTGTTCTCTCTAAGCTTCTTGATTTCTGTTTTTGTGTTTTAAGAAACTATGAATAAAGAACCCATTCTCAATCATAGTAGTCTTCCAGGTCCCAAGTGAACCTAAATTTGGAAAGCCTGAAATTGAAAGCACTGATAATGGATTTGCTCACATCAGGCAGAAAAAAGTCCTCCCTCCTGGCATGAGTAAAAATGATTGCCACCTTTGCCTTAAGTAGCATTACCAGGTTTTGTAATTCTCCACCCTGCTTTAATCTACTGAGAAAGAAAAATAGATAATGGTGTTAAGAAGATGGAAAAAAATCTGCCCACCCTTATTACATCATCCTTTTTCTTCTGCATTAGCCAGAGCAACAGAAACAGTATAGAAATATAGATAGATATATACAGATAAATATATACATGTCATACATGTCATAAATGTATATACACATAGAGACAAAGAGGAATAAAAAGAAACAGAGATATTTAAGAAATTGGCTCATATGATTAAATCGAAGGCCCAGAAGTGTCCAAAACCCATTGGGCTTGAGACTCTAAAAGATCGAATGTTTTAGTTAAAGTCCAGAGGCAGGAGAAAGCTCACTGTTCCAGTTAAAGGCAGTTAGATAGAGGACTACCCATACTGTAGTTTTTTGTTCTGTTTAGACTTTCCTTTGAATGGTTGAAGCCCACTCACATTACAGAAGGCAATCTGCTTTACTCAGCCTACTGATGTATTAATCTTATCTAAAACACTCTCACAGGCACACCCAAAATATGCTTAATCAAAAATCCAGGCACTTCATGGCTCAGTCAAATTGATACCTAAAATTGATCATCACAGCTTACCAGAAATTTAGAAGGGAGGTGTTTATTGCCTAGATCTGACTCAGAAGCCAGTTTCCTTAGAATTTTCTAAGTACTTGTTAAACTACTGGATCAGACTACCAGGAGCACATCTGTAGTGGAAAAGCTGTTTTGTTATATTGTTGCGACAAGGGTGGTTTTATCCTGGAAAAGCCACAGTCACACCATGGTCAGGAGTTGTTGAGGAGGGTTGGGCTGTGTTAGATGATTATCAGGAGCAATTGGGAAGCAGAGAACGGTTCTGGATTTCAGACTGCTAAGAAGCTGGGTCAATTCAGAAATTGAGTAACATTGTTTTTTTTTTTTTTTTCCTAAAGGCAGAAGAATTAGTGCCCACTCAGTGACAGATCATGCTAGTCATAAGAGGGGAATGCATAGTCATATTTGTGCCACAGAGTGGCCTCATTTATGTCTTTCTCTTAACATGGACATGGAGTGACCTTATCTATGTCTTTTTTGATCATTATTTGTGATTTTTTAGGAACATAGTCATTTGGTTGTCAGCATGGCCATATTTCACTTTCTCATTAATAACATTAAATATTGGGAAATCTTTTGCCTAAAATCCAATTGTATCTTCTCTTGGAAGATAAAATTTAATAATTTGGGCAGTGAGTGGTAGGCTTTTATTTTCAGATGACACTAATTAGCTATTTCATCTCCAGTTCCCACCAACTTATTGTTATTTGATGCCAGACATACTTTATTCTTTTTTTTGCTATCTTCCTATCCTTTGTAGACATACACGATTTGAATCTCTAGTCTAGATGATTAACCAGAGATTTGCAGTGGCCTAGGTCTTTCTAATTATTGAAAATGTTCACTTCTTAAAATTTCTTCACAGTTATTGAAAGGAAAGCATTTATCATCATTTAACTAAATCATCACATATTAAATTTTGGTCTACCTTGGTTTTAGGAAAATAAAATGAAAACTTTAAGGCATCATATATCATATTTCAATAGATGGATCACTCTCTAACTGTCCAAAATGATTTAGATAGTAACCCAGACCTCTCCTTCTCTCGTTCCCCCTACAGGGTGTCTATAGGTAGTCCATAAGTAGGATTCTGTGATAATCAGATTTTTGTTTCTGTGACTAAAATACCTGTCAAGAACAACTTAAAAAAGGAAAAGTTTATTTTAGTTTATGGTTTCATAAGTCTCAGTCTGTGGTTGGCCAGCTCCATTGCTCTGGGATGGGGTGAAGCCAAAAATCATGGTGAAAGGGCTTGGCGGGAGAAAGCTGCTTAGCTCATGGCTGCTGAAAAGGAGAGAGAGGGGAGTCAGGGACAAAATATAATCCCCAAGACAGCGACCTACCTCCTTCACCCATATACTATCTACCTATAGTTACCATTCAATAACCCATTCAAATTATTAATCCATCAAATGGACTAATCCACTGATGAGGTTACAGCTCTCATCATCTAATCATTTTACCTCTAAACATTCCTGCATTAACAAAGGAGCATTTGAGGGGACACCTCATATAGTACAAGTGACAGAATAATCTCACTCAAACTGTCTTAAACAAACAAAATTATTATTGACTCACATAACTTAAAAGCTAAGGGGAGTATTTGTCTACACAGCTTGATTCAGTCTTTTTCATTTCTTGTCTAGTCTCTGTTGTGTTGGTTTCAATCTCGAGCATAATAGAAACAGCATGGCTTCCACAATCTGTATCCTCACGTACTTTAGAGTAGTGGAAAGAGGACTTCTCTTTACCCAAGAAAGTGAACAAAGTTCTTAGTTTGAAATCCATTGATTGAAACTGATTAAGACATTCATCCTGAACTAATAATTAATCAGAGAATAGAATATAATAATCATCTTAGACCTAATTCATATATCTGATGCAAAAGTAGAGGTGGTCAGCCCACCCAATGACATGAAGTGGATCTCAAAACAAAAGTTGGAGTACTATTAATAGAGGAGAGGTGAATGTAAGAGGTAGATTCAAAAAATAAATGAGAATCTCACACAATAAATACCTACTGCTACTTGATAGGGTTGCTACTTGTCCAATGTCTGAGCTTCACCTTGGTTGGTTCAGAAATCAGGTTTGTACAGGGGATAGAGCATGAATCCTAAATCTATGGAAATCTATCTGAAACTGGTTTGTAATTGCCTCAGGCTTCCTCGGTAGCTGACTCTGAGATGGAGATTTGTGTACAAGAAGTTTATTGAAGAGTTCTCTTTAGCATATTTGTGGAAGAGTGAAGAAAAAAGGAGTGAGAAGAGAAAAAAGTTTGAATGTGATGAAGTCACATAAAAGGAGGTCAGCTGATGTTAGAGAGAATTCTAGAGCAGGGAGGCTCCATTATGTATGGGGTCAAGTCTTTACATTCTCCTCTTGGCTTTAGGGTGCCACAGAAAAAGAATCTGATGTTTGGCAGAGGGAATCTCTTCAGAAGAAGGCAAATCCCATCAGCTGAAAGAATGAAAGCTTCAGTCTTGGGGTGGGGAGGCAGATCTTGGCAGTATAACAGCATTCACTCTAATAACATATGACTCTGTCATAGACATATAACTGGCAAGGGAAATAAATACTTACTCTGGTTCTTCAAAACATCTTATTTAAAGAATGGAAGTTTTTATTGGGAAACAAAATAATTATCAAGATGTTGCTTGGTGAATAAATTAGTAAAATAACAAAGTAGAGTGGAAAGTGCACTTAAAAAGAGCTACCTTCCTGTGGTCACGGAATGTGTTTGCCTCCATCATGAAAATACATCTCCCATGAGGCAGAGCAGAAAGCTCACATCCTGTGAAGGTGAATCAAACCACTTCTTTCTCATAGCAGGTCTGGGATGACACAGATCCAATCAATGGATTTCTCACTCTTCAACTCACCTTTCTAATATTTCTCATCAGTTACTCCAAACATCTACACTAATCAAATTTGTCTTTTTCATGACAAGCTTCCTATCCTTTCCAAGAGTACAGCTTATCTTTCCTTGACTTATACTAATGGAATGCCTTCCTACTTAGGAAGCGGGGAGTCTTCTCACAAAGCCATAGGAAGAATCTCTTTATCTCAAGAACACTGACAAATTAAATCCTAGTTTATGATGAACAGACATTTAGTGGCCACAGTTCTGGAGGCTGAGAAGTCCAAGATCAAAGCTCTGGCAGGTCCGGCACTCTTGACACCAACACTGCACACTGAAAGCTGCATCCTCCACAGGGGTGGCCCATGTTTAGCCAGCTTTTCATTGCTATGACCAAAATACCTGACCAGAACAATTTAAAGGAAGGTAAGTTTATTGGGGGCTCATGGTTTCAGAGGTCTCAGTTAATAGCTAGCCAAGTCCATTGCTCTGGGCCCAAGTGAGACAGCTCATTATAGCTCAAGGGCTGGGTGTAGGAAAGAAGTTCACCTCATGGATCTCATGGGGGAGTGGGAAGGGTCCACAGGGAAGAACAACCCAACCACATGCTTAGTGACCCACCTTCTTCAACCATGCCCTATCTGCTTACAGGTACCACCTATTCAAAATAGAATGAACTAACTAGTTCCAGCTCTCATAACCCAATAACTTTACCTCTGAACATTAACAGAGGAGCTTTTAGGGACACCTCATATCCAAACTGTAACAGGAGCCAAACTCACCTTTTTATAACAGCATTAATCTCATGTCTTAATACCGTTTAAATGGCAAAGTTAGAGGAGTTCTCAGGGCACTTGGCTAACATTTTTGTCTGTTTGTTTTGTAGTTGATCTTATTCTAGGTGGGGAAAATCTGAGTATAATTATATGCAGATAGGGTCAAGTCATGGAGAACAAGTTCCTGGTGGGTGTGTGAGAGGATTCATGGAGCAAGAAGAGAACACAGGAGATATGGAAATATACAAAACAGTCAAGAGGGACTAGAACCTGGGTGTTCATTAGAAGTATATTGAGAACTTTAACAAAATACCAATGCCAAGACTGCTACAAACCTAAGGTTCTTGGATTCAGAGTTGAAATAAATGAACAATGGACTGTAAAGAATTTAAACACACACAAATTTTTTTAAGGACTTTCTCTTGAGCAAAAGGGAGACAGCAGCTGGGGATAGAGACTGCAGGATAGATCAAGCAAAGAACAAAGGGGAATAGCTTTTATAGCATCTATGGGGCAGGCAGGAACTCTGCCTCTTGTTGTCATCAGATGTGGAGATGGGACTTCAGCTGCACCTGCTCTCTTCTTCGCCATGCTTCTTCATGTGATCTGTGTCTCATTGTCACTCTACCTAGGAGTTTTACTATGAAAATAAGGTACAGATATCTGTGGACTATTTGGGTGACTATTCTAGCATGCATTTGCCTCTCACTACCTGGAATTGCCCTTATCATCTGGGAAAGTCTCTGATACTATAATTTTCAAAAAAGTGCAGACCCTGCTTTGTTTGGCCTGAGCTGGCATATCTGCTGACCATATAGTCTCAGAAAGCTGAGCTGACTTTCCCAAGTTTCCATCTCCTAGCCTGTTATCTCATTTTCATGGTCTTGAAGATTAGTGCACCTTTTAGCTACTCCTAAATTTCTGGTGTGGCCTTTAATCCTGTAAGACTGAGAGCTGGCTCAGCTGTCTTATTTCTCCTGAGAGGTTTTATCCCTTGGTCCTAAGTGGGTCCTGTTTTTCAAGGATATTTCTGACTGTGTTAAGACCCTATCCTAGACTACTGAAATCAGAATATTTGTGAGTGGGACCAGGGTATAAGTGTTTTCAAAGTTTCCCAGATGAATTAAATGAACAGTCAGTACTCCCTAAAACGAACAAGACCCACACAACCTTGTCAAAAATGTTGATTCATAAAAAGTATTTTCAAGGATAGAACATTATGGAAGGAGTGTAGAATGGTTCTCTCCTGTTATGGGCAATTACCAAGTCTTTATTTTTATGTTTCTTTCTGGCATCCTACAAGTTACAGAAGTAAGATATGGAGGCCTTAAATGAGGTCTAGATCAGCACAACAGTGATGCCAAAAAGGTTAAAATGTTAGTCCTCTAAGGCCTGCATCTTAAGGAGTTGAGTTAATTTTGCTAGAAGAAAATGCTGGGGCGACACTTAATTATAGTCATTGAGGAGTGATCAGATTTTGTTGGAGGGAGATAGAACATCTGTTCTCCCTGTTCACTGAGGCCAGGACAAAGGGAAAAATGACTTATAATTCAACAAGATGCCAATTAAAGACCAAGAAAAACTCTCTGATGGTATATGTAGGTTTTGTGTTGATAGAAAATATGTCTGAAGAAGACATTTTCTTTAGAAAATGTAGATAATACAGTCATAGAAATGAATTAAATGAATTCTAGGGATCTTTTGGATCCCTAGGAAACCTTTTACATTGAAATTATCTCATAAACTTGCTACGATTTCTGTGATGGAAAAAAAAAGTTTGTAAAAATAAGCTATAATGTTTGGACAACATTCCACCAACACACACACACACACACGGAGAAAGGAATCTAAAAATAAAAGTGAAAGACCACTGTTTAGGACTTCTATCAGTTTTGAATGCTCATAGGCAGCAGATCATATTACTCCATTGACTTTGCAAATAGGACATTTTCTGATAAGACCACTGGAGACAAGTAGCTGTCCGTGTTGGTTCAATAGCTTGACAATGACAAGGCCAGAAACCTTGTGATTCATTTGCCATTTATCCTCTTGCCTCATGCTTGTTACTGTATGTTATATAAGGGTCATTCCATCTCTTAGCATCAATTCACATTCAAGGCTGGGAGAAGAGGGAAGGGCAAAGGGCTATGTGAGCTGCAAATTTTCTATTTTATTAGGACAAGATCTCTCCTGAAATCTCCCTCAGTGGATTCTGCTAAAGGTTTCCTAGCAGAAAGTAATTTGCTGATCCAACATTCATTCTCCCATAGTCTCTAGTAAGAAACCATTTTGCTTAGGGGTGTTACTGTGCTTTGGCTTAAAGACTGCACTTCCTGGGCTGGGGTTGTGGCTCAGTGGTATAGGGCTTGCCTCACATGTGCGAGTCACCGCATATAAATAAATGAATAAAATAAAGGTCCATGAACACTAAAACAAAACAACAGCAACAAAAAAAGACTGCACTTCCCAGCTTTCCATCTGCCATGGGTTGTCAATGGCACAGCATGGATTTGTGGGGTGTGGCTTTTGGGACATTTGCTTAGGAGCTGTATGGATGGCTTTCTTGTCCTTCACCTGCCTTTTTTTTTTTTTTTTCTGTTTCAGTTCCCTCAGTCCTGCCTGTAACATGGTATCATGATTGGGGATCCAGCAGCTTTTATCAAATCAAAGGTAATGGTGGATCACTTTCTGGTACATTTCACTTTCTGGCAGAACAAAGAGAAACAGAAAAGGACAGTTTAGGACTACACATTCCCAGTTTCTTACCAACCACTCCAGCTCGGTGTGTTAAAGATGTTCCAGGAGTGACTTACTGGAAGCTAACTCCACAGGGAGGAAGATACAAAGAGTAGAGGAGTCTTCATTCACCCATAGCTTTCTAATCTTAAAATCCACTGGGCTTAACCACCTCTGGGAAGAAAATCAGCAGTTTTTCAGGATAGTCTTGTTCTCAACACTGTCCCTTTGCATATCCCTCCTAGGGTGACTAGTGAACAGTGTATATCTGACCCTCAAAGGAGTGTGAAACGATGCAGAACAAGTCATTAACCAATTTAACTCTAAGCCCACACTCTAGGGCAGAAAACTCATTCCCAAATTTGTGCAACCTACTATCTGTATCTGTGGGTTCCACATTTGCAAATTCAACCAACCATGGATGATGGATTATATAGTCAGGCCCATGATGGTTGCATCTGCTCTGAATGTGTAAAGACTTTTTTCCTTGTCATTATTCCCTCATCAATACGTTATAACAGCTATTTATATAACGTTTAAATTGGATTAGGTGTTATAAGTAATCTAGAGATTATTTAAATTATATGAGAGGGGGTTCACAGGTTTTATGCAAACACAGTCCCATTTTACAGAGGAGGCTTGAGCACCTGATGATTTTGGTATCCGCAGGGGGCTTCTGGAACCAGTTCTCTGAGGGAAACAACTGTGTTTTTTTTTTTTTTTAAATATTTAATTATTTATTTATTTGGCGGACACAACATCTTTGTATGTGGTGCTGAGGATCGAACCCGGGCCACACGCATGCCAGGCGAGCGCGCTACCGCTTGAGCCACATCCCCAGCGAAACAACTGTGTTTATTCCCTCTTCTATTTGCTATCCCAAACCACATCCAGTCATGTCTCCAAAACAGACTTTCTGAAGCTTTGCAATGAGACCAGGTGCCACATATTAATGATAAAATAGCAATAAAAGAATGCGGTACATATGAATACAATTTCCCTCCCATTATTGTAGTCACTGAGTATAATTAAAGTTGATAGTTTAATTTCCCTTGCCTATATAAATTGAAAAAAAACAAAGAAAACAAAAGTCTCCCAAATCTATTCTTCTCTTATTCTGCTCTGGCCCAGCTAGAGGGGATTCAGGCCAGGTTGGGGTGACCTCAGCAGCTGCAGGCTGAGTTGCATTCCTCCAGGGCCTCAGAAACTATACTAGTTATAAATCAATTCTTTGATGTGCTTCTCAAAATTCTTTGATGTACTTATTAAAGAGGACAAAAAGCTAACAGTAATGGTGTTATCTAATAACTTATTCTCTTCTGATAATTTTCTAAGTGTTGCACTATTTAACTTATTAACTATGACTATGTTAACTTTTAAAATGGTATTGTTATTCTGATTGTCACATAAAAAAAAATTGAGACACAGTAATTACAGAATTTTCCCCGGGGTCATTCAACTGGTTTAAGAAAAAACCAAGACACATGTGCAGAAAATCTACTCTTCTGTCTTATATTTCCAAATTGTGAAACAAGTTCATTCCCACTTTTGAGAATAGCAAATGTAGGAAAAAATATTTTCTGAGAGCCATTCTCCGTTTTGTCAAAGATCAGGAAAAGCAAATAAACAAACAAACACCTCAATGGTCTCTAAAGAAAAGAAGATAAAGGAAATAATTTTGGAGTTAGCCTTTTCAGCTGTTTAGAATCCATATTTGTCACTTAAAAATCAGTTGGGGGAACGTGCCCACTAAATGGTTAATTTTGGCAAACGCATACACCTTAGCTGGAATTTGAATAAGTAATCCTGTGAATATATTTTTTTTCTCTCTCAGGGAAAGTAATGTTTGAGGCATTGCTACATGTTTTAGTTTGTATATGACATACCTTCCCCCAAAGTTCCTGTGCTATGCAGAAATATTCAAAGATGAATAATTGGATTGTGAAAGCTATAATTTAATCAGTCTGTCCTGGTTTGAATGAACTGGGTGGTAGCTTAGGTGGGTGGGGTGTGGCTAGAGGAGGTGGTCACTGCAGGGTATGCCTTGAAAGGTTGCACCCTTGAATAAAGCAGCTTCTCTCTGCCATACCCTTCTTCCATGATGTACTTGCCTTACCTTGAGCCCAGAGCAGTGGAGTCAGTAGAGAATAGACTGAACCTCTGGAAGCACTGAACCTCTGAGATCTTGAGCCCAATTAAACTTGCCCTCCACTAAGTGGTTCTTGTCAGGTTATTTTGGTCATGAAGATATGTAAAGCTGACTAACACTGCATTTATACAAAGTTGAACAGTTTGCCAGGGTGACCATCAAGTGACCAGGTCCTATCTGAGGTGCTTTTATTACTATTCAGCATACTCTACATGTCTTAGTTTTAATTTTTTTCTTGGAAGCACATGTTTCTGGACATAGCATTTACCTGGAAGTGTGCTCTGCACAGTGGTCAGACCTCCACCATCTCTTTGGGTTATCTTCTCGTCACATGTCACACAGCTGTGGCCTATTCTCTTTTTATGGAGTTGTTTAAACTATGAAACCCAGTCCCTGAGGAATAGTTTTTCTCGTTCTCAGTATTATTTCTGCTGGAGAATTGCTCAGCAGCTGCTGTGGATGACTTTGAAACATTGGAACTTAGCAAAGACTAAACTTTCTGCTGACTTGTGTCAATATTTGAGGGTCAAGGTAACATTTTCTTCTGCTACACCTTTTTTCCTGCAGAGGTGGTATATAGATCAGTTTCTTTTTTCCTTTTAGACAATTTTGCTGTGTTCTTAACACTATAACTTTGGTTTTATCTGCCCCTTTCTTTCTCTACAACTGTCAGGACCCTCTCAGGAGCAGGGATACCTGAGTGCCTCCAAAATAACTACATCTCTTTGAGACTCATCCAGCTACCTTTTAAGTATTTTAAAAACCTTCAGCTTTTGGACAAGCTTTGTATTTAAGGCTATCCATTCACTGTTTGCTCCTTGGCCCTGAAAGTAGAATGAAATTTGGACAGTGGATCTAGCACTTTCCACCTAGGCTTGGCATGAATTATTTATAGGTAAATTCTCCCTAGAGTCTTCAGCATACCTAGAATGCATCTGCCTTGAAATTCAAAAGCCATAAATATTTTTTATGCCCACCACACCTAAAAGGCCTATGTTTAGAAAGGGTTTCTGTATTCTAAAATGGAATTCTTACCTCAGCTACAAAATCTTAGAAAAAAAAAATCATACCTTACAGTTAAAGGTCAAGTGTGGTGACTGGCACCACATTACACAGTTTATTGCCAAGGTGTCCAAATCTATAGCAAAAATAAAGTTCTATAAAAACAGCAGCTCACTATGGACAAAGCTTCCATAAGCTCAGGTGAGCCACCAAGGTGAAAAATTCCATGTGGCTGTGCCTAAGGCCTAAAATCACGTACTTTGATTAAGACGGATACAGCTAAATGAATGTGAAGTTGTAAGAAAGCACCGGAGGACTCAAGGCAGCCTCTTGTAGGTTTTCAGGGTCAAGGTTATCTGTTTACTGAAGTCTAAATTCTTATTCCCTGGCATAAAACAAAGATTTATCTCATGTTATTTCAGTCTGTTCTCAGATTTCTGGCTCAACGGAATGGATGTTGTTTTAAACAGCGTTTTTGGTGCTGAGACTAAAAGACCCGACCAGAACAATTGTAGAAGAGGAAAAGCTTATTTGGGGCCTCACATTTTTAGAGATCTCAGTCCGTAGAGAGTTGGCTCCATTCCTCAGAGCTCGAGGTGAGGCAGAAGAGTGTGGCAGAGGGAAGCAGTTCACAGGATGATCAGAAAGCAGAGAGATTCCACTCACCAGATATAAAATATATACCCCAAAGGCACCCCCCCCCAGTGATCCACTTCCTCCAGCCTCATCTTACCTACCTTCAGTAACTACTCAGTTAATCCCATAGAAGATTAATTCACTGGTTGGGTTAAGGCTCTCATAACCCAATCGTTTCTCCTCTAAACCTTGCACTGTGTCATACATGAGCTTTGGGGGATATCTCACATTCAAACCATAACAGATGTTGAATACAAATTTTGCCCTCTGTTCAAATATTGAGCCTATTGAGAAAAAAGAAAAATATGAGTGCATATGGGAAATACATATCAGTTTTGTCATTGATAAAGCTATTATTTAGAATATGACATATCAATGGGCATGTGGGTTTCTAGTAATGAGTTAAAAACCAGTCTACCGTTTGTAGGCTATGTTGCTCAGCTGCAGTTCTGGCCTCTGAACTGTAAGGGGCAGACCTGGCAGGGAGTAGACCAAATTGTGGAGGCTTCTGCAGCCAGAACCCAGAGAAAAATGAAAGAAGAAGGGGCTGGTGCACGTGTCCACTTTATGTCCCAAACTCGCCAATTAGATGAGGGTACTCCTTTGTTGTGAAGGCATAGTGTTACACAAAGGAAACTTCAACCATGAGGAAGGACATCCTAAGTTTGGAGAGATTAGGTAACATGTGCAAAACTGTAGCATTAAGTAGTATTAATGTTGGAATTAAATTTGGGCTAAATAACTCCAAATCCACTGTGCACGGGACAACTAACCATCTCTTCGTTGGAATGCTTCTTTTCCTTGCATTCTTAACTACATCTGTTATTGCACTTTGCTGTAGCTGTTCCCAAACATGACTCCCCTACCAGCAGAGACAATGACTTTATCATTGAGGAGTCTCCAACTCCTGGTATAGTATATGCCACACAGTAGAAACTCAATACGTGTTTGTGGAGCCCTGCTAGACTCAACTGCTCTCTTTTTTTCCCCATTTAATTTTTTAATTAGTGCATTATAATTATACATCATAGTGGAATTTGCTATACCATACTCGTACATGCACATAACATAATTTAATCAATCTCATTTCCTTCCCTTTCCTTCCCTCTTCCCTCCCCCTAAACTACTCTCCCTACTGAATTCCCTTTTATTGCCATTATTATTATTATTTTAATAAGTAAATTATAGTTATAAATATAAGCAGGATTCATTGGGGGATATTCATACATGGACATAGCCTAATTTGGTAGATTCAAACTTCTGTTTTTAGAGGGAACTCATGATTGTTCCTGTTCTGATTACAATTATTATATAAAAAAATAATTAACCCCCCAAATGGGAGCTTAAAACAACCACTTTATTTTCCTTATGATTATGTGAGTCGAGATTCTGGAAGATTCATGAAGCTTTTCTTGCTTGGGATCCCTTATGTCATTGTAATTGGATGCTGGCTATGGTCATTTGGGGGGTTGGCTAGGCTGGCCACCCAAAATGGTACTTTCAGGTGTCTGGCAGATGATGTTGGCTGTAGGATGGATTGTAACTCATCTGGGTCTGTCAACTGAACTGCCTCCTCTTTAGTCTGGTATTCTCAGGGTAGTTTGATTTATCTATCTCTCTGTTTTGCTATCCAAAGGAACCAGGTCGAAACTGGATGGCTTTTTGGGACCTGAAAGTTACATAACCTCATAAGTCACTTTTACTGCATTTTATTGGTACAAGTTAGTCACTAAGATCAGCTCAGATTCAAGGTGAAGAGAGAGAGAGTCCTACACTTCTCAATGGAAGGAATGTCAACAAATTTTGGGGCAGTTTTTTTCTTTTTTTTTGTTTTTTATTTTCTTTCTTTCTTTTCTTTTCTTCTTTCTTCTTTTTTTTTTTAAGAGAGGGATTTCTTTTTGTTATCCAAGATGTCCAAACTTGGTACTGCCTCAGACTTTAAGTAGCTGGGACTAGAGGCGTGCATTATTGTATCTGGCTTTGTGGACAAGTTTGAAACTCATGTAACATTTCACTTTCAATTTACTACCTCATCTTTCCCCTCACTCTCCATAAGCAAGATATTATTTACATCCTTTTTGTGCTATTCCTATCTTAACTGAAAAATTATCTATTTCACTAAAAAATAGTTAGCTATTTCACTAAAAACTAACAAATGAACACTGTTTTTCTAAAGTAAAATATTTTCATTTTAAAGAGGGCTTGAATAGCTTGACAAAGTTCTTGATTTTTAAGAATGATGCTTTGTGAAGAATACTTTTTTAAAAAAAATAAGATATTCACTGGAACTGAAATCACACAGAATTTGTAACTAATTGCAGAGTGATGGATCAAAATACCAGGATTATGCCTTAATTATACAAAGTCTAATAAAATAAGGTCCCAGAATATCAAGCAAAATTCAACCATTGTTAGACTTGATTGAGATATAATTTATCAGTTATTTTAGTGTAGTGACTGCCAACCCAGGAAGGTCCTTATTATATCAAATGGTGTAAAATTCCTCAAAAACATATTTTAACTTGAATAAAATATGCTATGTGGTACTATTCATAAAAATACAGAGAGCCAGGTGCAGTGGAGCACACCTGTAATCCCAGTGGCTTGGGAGTCTGAGGCAGGAGGATTGAGAGTTCAAAGCCAGCCTCAGCAAAAAGTGAGGTGGTAAGCAACTCAGTGAGACCCTGTCTTTAAATAAAATACACAATAGGACTGAGGATGTGGCTCAGAAGTCAAGTGCCCCTGAGTTCAATCCCTGCCCCCCCCAAAAAAAAATACAGAATGGAGTGCAGTCATAAAATGTGGCGATGTGTGGCCTAGTTTAGGTCGTTTGCTGATCAGAAGCAGAGAGAGGACTAAGACTGGGATCACATTCAGTCAAAGTGGCAAAAAGCAAGTTACTGTTTTGAAAAGTGGGAAAAAAAATAATTTTACTTTCCATGTACAAAATGTGTCCGTAGGTTTTCCACTTGGGACAATTTTAAAATGAGGTGTTGGGGATGTGGCTTAGTGGTAGAGCCTGGCAAATGAAAGGTTTTGCTCCCCAGCACTCCAAAAGAAAGAAGGAAGGAAGGAAGGAAGGAAGGAAGGAAGGAAGGAAGGAAGGANGAGGAAGGAAGGAAGGAAGGAAGGAGGGTGGGAGGGAGGAAGGAAGGAAGGAAGGAAGGAAGGAAGGAAAGAAAGAAAGGAAGAAAGAAAGAAAGAAAAAGTAATAAAAACTAAATATTCTCATGGGAGAAAACAAAGTATATAAAAATATCTGTCTGGGGAAAAATGTGTTTGATTAAAATATTACATGCAGAAAAGATTACAGATCATAAAGCTTCTGTGAATGATATTTTGAATATAACACTGAGATTAAAAACATTATGATGGGCTGGGGATGTGGCTCAAGCAGTAGCGCACTCGCCTGGCATGCGTGCGGCCCGGGTTCCATCCTCAGCACCACATACAAAGATGTTGTGTCCGTCGAAAACTGAAAAATAAACAAATATTACAAAAAAAAAAACTCTCTCTCTCTAAAAAAAAAAACCATTATGAGCTTCCTACAGGATGCTCTTTTACCTCTTTCGGGCTATTATTTCCTCCAAAGCCTCCAAAGCTTACCACTCTTTGGACTTCTCTGACCACAGGTTAAGTTTTTTCTGTTTTTTCCCCCCAATTTTTTCTTTTCTTTTTCTTCTTCTCCTTTTCCGTTGTCTTCTTCTCTTGCAGTACTGGGATTGAATTCTGGGGTGCTCTATTACTGGGCTATACCTGCAGCACTTTCAGTGTTTGAGACAGGTGCTTACTAAGTTGCCCAGGCTGATCTCAAACTTAGAATCCTCTTGCCTCAGTTTCCTGAGTAGCTGGAATTACAGGAATGCACCATTGTGCCTGACTTTTATCTGTTTTCAAGCTTTATATCTAGAGAGAATGTTATAGTATAAGCTCTATTGTGTCTGGTTTCTTTTATACATGCTAAGTATAACAGTGATTCTTTTATTTTCACTGCTGTGTAACAGTGTAATAAACTAATGTGGTTTCCATTATTTATTGTTTTATTGTTGCTAGGCATATTAATCATCTTTCCATTACAATAATGAAATATGTGTGACAGGATACTTATGAAATAAAAAAAAGGTTTGTTTAATTTTCAGTTTTAGAGATTCAAGGGCATGGTGCTTGCCATCAGCTCCATTCTGGTGAGAACCACATGCTGAATGGCAGGTGGCAATGGTGGGAACCTGTATTGGGGTGAACAGTCACATCTCAAACAGGGAATAGAAAGAGAAAGAGAGGGTGGAGCCAGGCTCAGGTTTGTATAACAATTATTGTGAAAAGCCCGAGTCTTAGGAGAATTATCTTCCAGAACATGTTCCCCATGACTTAAAGACATCCCTCTGGGCTTTACCTCCCAAAGGTTCTCCTGTCTCCCAATAGCACCACCTGAGGACCAAGTTCCCAACACATGAGCCTTTGGGGAGACATGAGCCATATTCAAACCATAGTAATAGATATTGAAATTGTTTCCTATTCAAAATAGAAATAATCATCTTTCTAAGCCCAGGAAAGCCAACAACAACAAAAATTATCCAATCTGAGGCTGGGGTTGTGGCTCAGTGGTAGAGCACTTGCCTAGCATGTGCTGAATGGCCACATATAAATTCTCAGCACCACATATAAATAAATAAAATAAAGGTCCACACAACTAAAAAAAATATCCAATACAATCCAAAATATAAATAGTACTGCAGAAATAAACCCTGGTTTAGGGTTATTACAGTAATCTGACCACAAACATGGTTGTGTGTGTATTTTGGTAAAGTTTGTATACATTTCTCTTGAGTAAACACTTAGAAATGTAATTTCTGAGTCATAGAATAGACACATTTCAGTTTTAGAATGTGTGACCAAACAGTTTTCCAAAGTTTTACCAATTTACATTTCCAACATTAGTACTGGAGAGTTCCATTTGCTCTGCATCCATGCCAACATATTATTTTGCCAGTGTTTTTAATTTTAGTTATTATGGTGATTATGTAGTCATATTTCTTTATGCTTTTAAATTTCATGATGACTCATGATTATATATTTTTCATATATTTATTGACCATTTAAATATCCCCTCTTGTGGAATACCTATTCAAGTTTTTTGCCCAGGTTTTTACAGAGTTATCTGATATTTGTTTATTCATTTGCAGAATTTATAAATTTTTGTATACGTAGTCAGACCCAAGTTTTCTCTCTTGGTGTCACAGGGGTTCATAATACATATGCAACCTAGAAATACAAAATGTTTTAATTTTTTAGGATAAAATTTTGAGCACCAGGAAACAGAGTTGATGGATTGTTTCTTCTTTTTTTCCCATCCTAGACAAACATCCTATAAACATGTTGTACGTTTACTCAGTCAGTCCCATAGAATTGAGCAACCATTTGCCCATATCAGAGACAAACTCCGCAATTTCTCCTTGACATTAAAATCAGAAACACACTTCCAAGACTTTCCTGATAAATGATCTGCTCTGGTTCAGAGTTGGGATATCACAAAGTGCTGTTTTTAAGGTGATATTGATTGATTACTTGAGTGAAAACATTTTTATCTTGTGAGAAGAGATCTCAAGAAATCCAACAATGTCCACACCCCCTAAAAGAAGATAGCACTAATTTTTTAAAGAAATGGAAATGGATGCTAGTAATGATCTTGCCTCTGTACAGTGTTTATGTCAGAAGTTCTCTTAGAGCTGTCCTCTGTCTGCTGAATTCCCCATATCCTTTAATTGACTTACTGTGAATTTCACATAGTATTTTTAATGAAGAGCCCAAATGTATTCACCTGTAAGTTTTACATATCAGAAGATAACTTTGGTGTGTATTTGTTATATTTATAGCACTGTGCTAAACCCTTTATACATGAATCAGAAAATCTTAACGCACGAAATGATGATAATAATAATTACTCTCCTTTCACAAATAAAAGATTGCACATAGCAGTTTAGCAATTTAGTGAAGATTACTTCACTAGTATCTGCAGAAAGAGAAATTCAAACCCACACATTTTTGATTCAAAAATCCTGTTTGACATAGTGGGATAGGGAGAGGAACCGATGAACTCTAGATAAGGCAGAGAGGTTGGAGGAAAAGGGAAGGGGCATGGGGTTATTAATGATGGTGGAATGTGAGGATCATTATTATCCAAAGTACAGGTATGAAGACACGAATTGGTGTGAGTATACTTTGTATACAACAAGAGATATGAAAATTGTGCTCTATATGTGTAATAAGAATTGTAATGCATTCTGCTGTCATATATAAATAAAAAAATAAAAAGTCACACACACCGCACACACAAATCCTCTTTGATTAAGCACAAAGTTTCATTACTTCACTTTGATCACAGTTCTCAATCTAAACATGATACATTTCCTGTTGACATCACATGGCATAATTTCAAGGGCATGAAGACAGTCACTGTGTTGTTCCTTAAGGTTTCTTCGAAGTGTTTTTGTGTTTTCCTATTGATGATGAGGGTCGTGGTGAGCAGAGGGAGGAGGAGGAAGATAAGGATGGAGATTACGATGGTGACAATGAATCACTTAGGCCAGCTTCCCTTGTAAAATACAAAGTGGGGAAATCTCTGGGGAAAAAAATGTCATCTACCACGACATGAACAGATGGCTCAAGCTTAGAAGGAGCTAGGCAAACATGACTGCGAAACTGGAGCCTGCTCCTAAGCGTACAGCGGGCTAATAAAAGAAAACAAACATTTAGTAACCAGTGCTAAATGAGATAACAAGAAAAAGAAGCACAGCCATAATAATAGGGTTTTGAGCAAGCTAGGGAGAGTATAAAGTGAATCTTACCCATATAAGAGTGTGGTTGTATTCTGATTTTCTCATTTTGAGAATGTTAAAATCTCTGCTTTATTAGTAATGAGTCACTGAAGGCAGATATTGGAGTAAAAAGAACACGGGCTTTGGGGCTACACATACAGACTTGGCCACTTACCAGCAACATGTCTTTGGTAAATTTGCTCCATTTGGGAGGCTCAATTTTCCATCCATAAAATTGGATTTATAAAAGGACTCTTTGCAGGGATTTTATGAAGGTAGGTGCTTGGGATTGGTTCCTGGCAAACAGTATAAGATGGCAATTTGCACATAACAGTTTTATTGGGCTGTTCTTAGGATCAACACCTGTGGTGAGGAAAGGAAGCACAACAGAAATATCATCTGCTCCCCCTAATATAGGATCTCAGGAGCTGGAGGATCCTTCAGAACTGTCCTGCCTGTGGCCGGGACAAGGTCTTTATATTCTTCTCCATGATCTAGATATTTCAGGTGAGTTCTTTCCCAAGTGGGTATGTGATCCAGGGCTAGGTGATTCTTTAGCTTAAGCAGATTCCTCAAGGCCTGGGGGAAGGAGAGTTTCCCCTGTAAAGAGAGATCTGAGTAAAGCCCCACAGTATCCACGAGAGTAGGTATACTCCAAATCCACTATTCAGTAAGTACTCCTCATCTGAACAGAGTTTTGGACATTTTCTTCAGAGACTATAATTGGACCTCAAGCTGCCACCATCAGATTCCACCCCAGGCTTCATCTGCTTTGCTGGTCCCATTCCTAGCTTCTTCTCTGTTAGACTTAGCAAGGGCCTGCCACTCAATTCAGGGATTGCTCCAGCTTTCCAAGCCTACGTTTCAGAAACGTTTACCTTGGGCATCTTTGCATATTTCTACTCAGCTTTGCTTTCATCCTGATACTGGAGCTTAATCTTCAAATGCAAATCTGTCCCAAGACAAATAAATAGTCCAAAAAAAAAAAAAAAAACAAAAAACTGCCAATAGCCAGATGGATCAGGTTGGAGCCCACAAAATAGGCCCCACTGAAAGTATTGAGATGGAGGTCAGAGCTTTTCCCATGACAAGGTAGGAAGAATGAGTAACCTGGTTGGGAATAACTAGCCAGCTGCCATATGGCACTTCCACACAGCCCTGGGGATGATTGTTTTGTTTTGTATATTATGCAAATCCTTCCAGAACATCAGTGCTTCATAGCAACTAACATTTATTGAGCCTAGCCAGGGGTCTTGTGCGCTAAGTGTGACACATTTATCTCATTTTTACACTCACTTGAGATCCTATGAAGATCCCCTGAGGAGGGCAGTACAGCTCCATGTGTAAGTGGGTAAACTGAGGCTTAGAAACAACTTACTTGTTAAGGGTCAAAATACTTTGAATTCAAGCATTCTGACTTAACATTTTCTTATAACTTGTAGCTTCAGGCATTGTGACAGGCACAGGATTCACACCTGCTCCTTTAGGCCCATGAATGACCCTTTACCATCAAGGAGGAAACTGTGTAGTATGTAGTGCTGAGGTCGTGTTCCTGCTGACTTTCATTTCTCAGAATGTGACCTTATTTGGAAATAGTGACTTTGCAGATGTAAGTAGTCAAGGATCTCAAGATAAAATCATCCTGGATTTAAAATGAGCTCCAAATCTAAAGAGTGCTGTCCTAATAAGGTGAGTAGAGAACATAGACGCATGGAAGGAAAGTCATGTGAAGACAGGGACAGATGTTAGAGTGACATGGCAAGAAACCAAGGGATGTTTGCAGTCACCAGAAGCTAAAAGAGACAAAAATGATTCTTCCTGAAACTCTTCAGTGGGGGGAACCCTTTTATTCCTATGATTTCACACTTTGAAGCCCTAGAACTGTGTGAGAATAAATTTCTGTACTAATTTGTTATAGCTCTTCTAGAAAACTGATTCAATGTTATAGTACAAACAGTAAAACTAGGAACCATTGGCTTTGTTCTCTGGGCCAGATTTTTACTATAAAATGAAGAATCTAAATCACCCTTAGGATCCCTTTTCTTTATCAATGAGTGATCCTAAATCACATCCTTCCCAATATAATCTTGATGCTAGCCATTTTATTTGTCACATTGCTTAGGACTAGCACCCAGGCACAGCTAATCAAAATTCCTTCACCATGTCTTTTAAAAATGCTTTTCTCCTACACTCCCCTTAAATAAAATGCATTCTAAAATGACTTCGATTTTGGAACTACCCTTCATTTGTTCTTGCTATTTGTTCACCTCCTGAGCCAGGCACTTACAGCAAAAATGATGGCATCAAAGGTTAATGCAAGTTTTGGGATTTGACTGAATTTGTCACTTTTCAACAGGCTATGTCACTAATGTCTAGGCTCCAGAGAGAATCTGACTCTCCAAAATAGGCAATCACATTAACCTGAAAAAGGCTATGAAAGGCAGCACTTTTTGTGACCCAGATAAAATCTATGTGATAAGCCTTCTTTAAACTTCCACAAGACAGAATTGTGACTCCCACCTCCTCATCACAGAAGCAACAAAATCAAAACAATATCAAAGTAGATTTCTGTCCCCCCAAACACTGTGATCCTCAGTGATCCCATAGCTGGATATAATTATAGGTCACACACTCTCCTTTTAGAGATTCTTCTTAGATGTCCATGCTGCATACTAAAGACAACAGGAAATTGAGGTAAAGACTTGCTCGAGGCCACAAATCCAATAAGTAAAGGAGTGAGGTTCACACTTAATGCAATCTGACTCTAGCATATGTTCCTTTAATCCTTACTCTACCCCTACTACTTCTCCACTTGGAGAACTTATTAGATGCAAGCAAGAATGAATACAAAGAGACCCTTTAAGAGATTGTTTTATAATTGTCTTGTTGTAATTGTCAAAGGCAACAAATACACACTTGAATAAATGTTGAAGTAACATTGTAGAAGGAGTGGGTTGCAATGTTAAGTCCATGAAAGAGATCTAGGAATTGATTTGATGCATAGGATGCAGGCAACAGAGGATTGAGAAAATAACATGAACTCAGCCTAATTCCATTTTAAGATTGGGAGCCATCTCGTCACAAAGTCATGAAAAGTTAATTTCTATTTTACTATAACTTACTGCGGTTTCTAAACTTGCTTGGAATGCCTGCCCGGGCCTGACCAGATAACAACCCTCTTTGAAACCTCAGTGGTGCCTCATAAATTCTGGTGTTGAGATCTAAATTTACTCCCTAACTTGAAATGTTGAACCATTTAGATCATTAACCTACTATCTGCCTTTGTATTATGCTTGTCAAAATCCTGTTATCTGTAAGTTCTCAAGACATCCCCCCTCTTGCAACTTTTTGTGCTATAAAACCATGCTCCTAGAGAGCTGGGGTTCTGTTCTCTAGCCAAGGGTTTTCGGGAGAGACAGTCCTAGCCAGAATTACAAGCTTGCTTTAATTCGATTTAAAATTGGAGTCAGAGGTCTTGTCTTTGCGTCATAATTTAGCAAACATCTACATTTGTGTCTTGGTAAATGAGTAAATAGTGGTAGGAGTCAAGTGAGGAGCAGAGGAGGATGAGGAATATACTTGAGTACAGTTTAAGATATGCCAATTTAATTTTTTTTTCTTGTGGAGATGTTCATTAAGCAGTTGTCTAAATGGTAAAGATTTTAGTCCCATTTATTTTATTTATCTGGGGGATTGAACCCAGGGCCTTGTTTCATGCAGGGCAAGCACTCTACCAACTGAGCTATAGCCTCAGCCTAAGTCCCAAGTTTTGTGTCTCTCTAGTTCTTCATGGTTGGTTCTGCCTCCCACCTGGCCATGTGCTAATGGAAAGCCAGGACTACTGCAACTGTGAGCTGGTAGACTCAGTCACTGCTGGGGAGGACCAGGCTCTTGGCAGCTTTCATTTCACAGTGGGAACCATTGCAGTTCTGGCCTCCAAATCTGACCTGAATGGATCTTCCATTTTCTACTACTTCTGGACTCAGATGAAATGTGTGCTGGAAGTCTCCTAATCCCAATAGCTTCCCATACCACAGAAATATAGAGAAGTAAATATTGATACGATAAAATCTGACTAATGAGAAATGAAAGAAAGAGTCAGCACATTCATTCTTCTCCTTTCTTTCCTACAACTTCTTGTTCCATAGCACAAAGACCCCAAAATCCTGTGTGGATGTGTCCCATGTGCATGAACAAAACAGTGTTACTTGGAGGCTGTCGCCAACTTGGCCATATAAAATGTTGCTTTTGTTTTCCCTGATTTCCTGTTCTCCTCATTCTGGATTTTGCCTCCTGCTGGAGCCAAGTTGTATCTTTCTGCTTTTGTCTCAGGCTTTTTCCGAGTGAGTGTGGGTTATGACAATGGTTACAATACTTTCACATGTATTTAATTGGTGCATTTAAGGTAGAGGTGGAAGGGAAGGAGGTAAGAGATCAAGTGGAGGCTGCACTAGATTGATAGATAATAGGGCAAGAATAATTATAAGTTTTGTAAAATGTATTGAACATTTTTATGTCAATAAAGATATTGAAAAAAATATAAAAACAATGAGTCCAGAAGAGTTCATTGCCAGCAGAAAGAATATAAATGGATCATTCAAAATCCAAAATCCAAAACTTTTTAGTGCCATAGTAGTTTGCTAAGTTTTTCCTTATTATTGTTATCATTATTATTAATGACTGTTGACTTTTTGTTTTTCTGAATTTATCAAAGTGATCTTCAATTTTTTTCTTTAACATAGTAAGTTGTTTTTATTGTTCTTTGAATATTAAAACATTCTTTAATAATCTGACTATATTTGTGATGTATCTTTTTTTGATTGTTTGACTTTATTTGCCTACTTAGTTTAAGATTTTGTCCCCAGCCATCCATGGGCTGTGTGTGAGCTGTTGCGCATAGTAGTCTCCTGAGGGGACAGGTCTGGCATTGTGAACTCCCTATAGCACCCCCTTAGGGATTGAGTGACTGATGTAGGTGAACTTCTCCCTCAAGGTCTGCCAGAGATCCCACACAGCACCTGAGATGAGTGTGACCTGCCAATATGTCAGTCAATCTGCTGACTCCAAGATATCACAAAGCAAGACTCCACCCTGGAAACCTTACTCCTGCCTTTGATGTAGTACCCCCTTAAATAAACCACAAGAGCCATTTTGTCTTTGTCTAGTTCAAGAACCCATGTGGACTAGATCTATCAGGGGCTTCACTTGCGTAAATATATTTCTGTTTTATCGTTTGTTAATTATTTAGGATATTAAGATTTAGGGTGGCTTAATTATTTGTGCTATTAAGATTCAGAGTGGCTATTTAGCGTGGCTCAGATTCCCTCCGGGCAGAAGAACCCTCCAAAGAGGCGTTGGCCTCCTTCCCCTTGAAAAGATTTGATATCTATCTATGGGAAACATTGATTCTGACTTTCTTTTTTTAGTAATGTCTTTCTCAGAATTTAATATTGAGCTAGCACTGGCTTCAAAACAAGTTGGGAAAATTTCCTCTTTTTTCTAATCTCTGAAAGGGTTTGTGTGAAGTTGGCATTATTTCCTCTTTCAATATTTAATAAGACCTTGAGATCTGGATATTTTTTTATGAGGAAACTTTGAATCATGAATTCAGTTTCAGTAATGATTTTATGACTATAGTTATTTTTTTCCAAGAACTATTTCCAATTCATAGTCAAATCTATTAGCTTTGAGTTATTATTAATATTATTGGTTATTTTCATTGTCTGTGGGGTCTGTAGAGATGTCTCTTTATTATTTATGATATTTGTAATTTATGCTTTTTCTCTTTTTTGATGAGTCGTATTAGATGCTCTTTGGTTTCAGTAAACATTTTGTAGATCTTGATTTTGAATTGTTATTGTACATTTGATTTCATTTTCATTGATTTTAGCTTTTACATGTATTATTTAGTTCATTTTTTTCTATTTGTTGTTACAAATTCTTATTTATTTTTTGCCTTTCTTCTTTGCTAATACATATATTTAAATTTATATATTCCCCTTTTCTAAGCACTGTTTCTGCTTTATTCCATAAGTTTTGGTGTAACATATTCTCACAGAAATTATATTCAAAGTATTTTCTAATATTAATTTTAATTACCCTTTTGAGTTTTGTTATTTAGGAGATTGTTTAATACTCTTTTTAAAATGTATTTAATATTCTTAGTATTCAGAAATTCTTTTCTTCTCTTTTCTTGATAACTTCTAGCTTAAATGTACTAGAATTAGAGAACATACTTTCAACTGTAAAGGTATCAAGGCTTGCTTTCTGATGCAGCATATGGAGAGTTTTGGTAAATGTTTATGTGTATTATGTAATTTTTAGACAGTGTTATCTGTATTGGAAGTATATAATGTTCACATTTTCTATATTTTTACTAATATTTTATCTCTGATTTTTCTCTTGCTATATACTAGAGATTGAACCCAGGGTCCTTCTAACACTGAACTACATTTGTATCCCTTTAATTTTTCTTCTGAGGCTTTTCAGCTAAATCACTGAGGTTAGCCTCATACTTGTCATGCTACTATTTCAGTCTCCCAAGAAGCTAGAATTTCAACACACTTGTCAGTTCCTAGCACTTATTGAAAGAAGTGTTTTAAAATCTCTCACTCTTAGCTAGGAGTGGTTTTTCATACTTGTGATCCCAATGACTTGGGAGGCTAAGGCAGGAGGATTGCAAGTTCAAAACCAGTCTCAGCAATTTAGTAAAGCCCTAAGCAATGTAGTGAGACCCTGTCTCAAAATTTAAAAAAAGTCTGGGGATGTGGCTCAGTGGTTAAGCACCTGGGTTCAATATCTGGTACCACTTGTAATGTGAGGGCATGGTTTTAGCATTACAGTAATGCTGGCCTCATAGAATGAGATAGGAAGTGTTCGTCTGCTTCTATTATTTGGAGAGATTTGGTCTCATTTTCTTCCTTCCTAGAGAATGGGTCTCATTTTCTTCCTCCTTCCTTCCTTCTTTCCCTCCTTCCTTTCTTACTTCTTTCCTTCCATACTGGGGTTTGAACCCAAGGACACTTTACCATAGAATTACATCCCCAGCCCCCTTTCAAAAATTATATATTCTAAATTTCATAAAATACTTTTTTCTTAACCCAAATATGTCTTTATTTTATACGTGCTCTTTCTAGTATCATTTGTTTATTCTTCATTTCTATTTTTTCTAACAATAGATTATATTTTTCTGAAAAAGTTCCTATTTAAAATGTTTTAAAAGATATTTTCACTGGTTGTAGAAACTAAGCAGTTATTTTCCTTTATCACTTTAAAGCCATCATTCTGTTGTCTTGCGGTTCCCCTTGTGACTGTTGAGAATGTAGTTTAAATTTTAAAGTAGTGTGTCATTTTCTCTGCCAGGTTTTAGGTTTTTCTTTTATCTTTGGTATTGAAAGCCTCAGTATTATGTGCTCATGTCTTATTTGACTTATTTAGTCTGTAGTTTACAGTGCTTCGTCCATGCCATTTTTCTTTTCTCTGGAGAACTTCTATTATTGTTTCTTTACAAAGCAGGTGTGCCGGTGACAATAGGTAAAGAGAAAAGATAAAGACTACAGTGAAATATTACCTTCAGGCTCTAGTGTCTATTTCATTGTTCATTTGAGGGTCTTTATTTCTCCTTCATTTTTGAAAGATTGAAAGACACTGGTACAGAACTCTAGATTGATGGTTCATTTCTGGATGGATAACATTGATCAGTTTTGGAAATTTCTCAAGCATATTTTCTCTATATCTGACTTCTACCCTTCTCCTTCATTTATCTGTGCATTAGAACACATGATTGTAACCCCACAAATACTTTCTACTCTTTTCTGAATTTCCTATTCATTTTAAATCTCAGTGTTCCTTTCTAATTATTTTGTTGCTGTATCTTTCAGTACAACAATTTTGTTTTCTTCTGTGTCAAATATGTTGTTGACGCATCTGTTTAGATTCTTTTTAAAAATATATTTATTTTTTAGTTGTAGTTGGACATAATACCTTTATTTTATTTATTTTTATGTAGTTCTAGAGGCTTGAACCCAGGGCCTCGCGCATGCTAGGCGAGTGCTCTACCACTGAGCCACAAACCCAGCCCCTTAGATTCTTAATTTCAGTTATAATTTGTATTTTTAATTAAATTTTAATTCTCTAGTGAAGGTCTCCATCTCTTAATCCATTTTCTCCATTTGTGTCATTCTACATTATTGTACAGGCTAACCATAGTGACTTTAAAATCTTTGTTTGCTAGCTTACTATTTAGATGATCACTTTTGTGTCTATTAATTTTCTTCCTCTTGGCTTAAAATCATGTGAGATATACACACACACATATACATATATCATTATATATATATAAATTTAAAGGTAAGCATGGTATACCAAAATCTATAGAGCCTGCAGCAGATATTTTACTGCAGTCTTTATCTTTGCTGAGTATGTAGAATGTGGCTAGTGATCTTACTCCAATCAGAGACTCTGCTGAGTCAAACCTGTGTTTTAGTTTCTGAAAGGCTCTGTCTACCTCTTATTCATCAAGAGCCTAATGTGTAGATTTTTTAGTGCCTTTTTGTCAGAGCCTGGTATATTCACTGGGGCCCTTCCCTGCTGGCAAATCCTGAACTCCAATTCTTATATCAATATCACAGCAAGATTACAGAAAGTAAATGCTCTGTAATTAGAAGACTTCTGCTGAGATTTATAGCCTCCCAAGTCTTTATGTTTCAGAAACAGGAAAATTCCTAGCGTGTAAAATGGCTTTCCAATGGTTTAGTTCTCCACCCTTCCCTTCTCATTGGAATCCTGTCTTCTCACATTTCCAATTTGTGTCTCTTTAGTCCTATTAGAATTTCATAGTCTCTTCTAGTTTCTGTCCTCCAGCTGTGGCCCAAGAAAAGTCCAAATGCTCAACCCCATAGCATGCACCTAGAATTGACAAAAGCCTTCATTTACAAAGTAGATGCCCAAACATCAGCTTAGTTTTCTGCAGTTTTTCACTGTCCATATTCTTGTCTCTTTTAATCCTTGCTCCTTTAGAAAACTTTGTGATGCTGTTTAAAAAATATTTTAAAATTTTATTTGAAAGTTCTAATCATTCTCACAAGGACTAGGGATCTGTCAGCTACTCTATACTACCTGGCAACAGAAATCCAACTTAACCATTATTTGAAGTGGAAAATGTTGATTTAGGACATCTTTAAGAAGGCCCTTGATCTTCCTAAGGATCTCTAAGGCACAGAGATATTTTAACTTGAGCACAAGTATTGAAGTAGCTGATTTAAAAAGAAAGGTGATTCCAGATTCCATATCCATGGAATTGAATAAAAAGAGAAAGAACTAATAACACATGGAATAAATATTAGTATGTTTTAAATTGTGTTAACACTAAACGAATGACATGAGATTATAAGTCCTATGATGACTTCATTATTTTTGCTTGTACAGTGAATTACCCTAAAAACATTGATAATTGTTGTTTGAATATATACAAGTGCTTGGGACTAGAGCTAGGAAATGTACCAAAAGATAATGTAAAAGATCAGACAGTAAATACTAATGACTTGATGTTATTGAGATCTTTGGACTTGGGGAAGAATTGTAGAATGTTATGTCAGAGAAGTGACAAAAATCTGAATGGAGAGGCCTTTTGTTAGAATGCTTGCCAAAGTTTCCCATCTCTATAGGTAACTCTTCTTGGGACCATTTATCTTATAACAACATTTTATGGTAAGCAGTGTACTGTGTTTTGGATAAAGGTATCCCAAAGTCCTATGTGGTAAAGGCCACCAGCTTGTGGCACTATTGGGATGTGGTGAAACCTTTAAGAGGTGGGGTCTGGTGGGAGGAAGTTATGTCATTGGAGACATGCCCTTGAAGGGGCTGTTGGGACCCCACTCACTTCCTATTTCTGTCCTTCACTTCCTGGTTGTCATGTGGTGAGCCTCTTCCTCTGCTCTGTGCTCCCACTACAAGGCAATATTTTGCCCAGTAATGGACTAGTCAACCTGGAATGAAACCTTCAAACTGTGAACCAAATAAACATTTTCTCTTTTTTAGTTTATTATCTCAAGTACTTTCTATTGTAATGGAAAGCTGCATATCAAACAGTGCAAGAAAAAACTCTAGTGATGGAATTCTTAGGAATTCTTAGTACTCTGTAGTCATTTTAATATCTCTAAAGATATCTAGCTCTACATATACATAGATATGTAGATATATCTAGATCTAGAAATATATATATGTGTATACACACACACACACACACACACATATATATACATCTGTCTGTCTATCATCCATCTATCTATGTTTGGTTTTGCTTATTGGTCATGAAGATTTGTGTTTGTGGTTGCACACAGTGCTGGGGGATAGATTTAATTTGATGCCATACATGGCACCAGGTTTCACTTTCCCTGGGTAGAAAGAAGTGAACATATTGTCTGTGTTGCTCTTCCTTTCTCCTTCTACCTATGTAAACAACATTTGTGCCTGGTTTCTTTCACCTGGAAAAAATTATAGTGCCAGATGACTAGAACAGCTCTTGGTTGAGGTCAACATCTGATTGTAATGCTACTTGCCAATATTGCTTTGTGAAAAATAATTTCCAATTTTTAGGCTATTGAATTCTATGAGAAGATGAGAGTACCACTGGAGATTGAAGAAAAACTCAGCTGTTTGTGAATTTAACCTATTTTTCAAATTGCGGAATGTTTAAACTAAAAGTGGCTTAGAAGTGATCCCTATATATAGAAGTCATTATCATGGGGCTGGTGCTGGTGCTGTAGCTCAGTAGCAGAGCATTTGCCTAGCATGTGTGAGGCACTGGGTTCAATCCTTAGCACCACATAAAAATAAAACAAATAAAATAAAAGCATTCTGTCCATATACAATTGTAAAATTTAAAAAAAATAAGTCATTATCAGTGGTTACATTGTGTATCAACTGCATAATTTCCATTGGTTTTGTTAATCATTTTGTGATAATTAGCTTCTGTGAAACTTGAAAAAAAACAATGAAATAAATTATTTTTAGTACAAGAAAAATACTTCATTTTCATTTTCTGAAAGTGTGTTGTGAAATTATTGTCCTACAACTAGACAACAAGATGAATGATTTAAAATTTTTGTATGTTGACATAAGCACTGACAAAAGGCTGAGCCCTGGCCTTTGAGTGACTGAAAGCCTGCAACCACACCACGATGGAAGGATCAGGGACAGTTCCAGAGAACTGTGAAAAGGTTCCTGACCAAGTCTTGGCAAGGTCAAGCAAAGAGCTAGATTTTATTTAAAATGGATTTTATGGTAAATTCCTCCCAATCATTCAATAGAATTTGCTGGAAAGAAAAAAGAAACTGGTTGATTACTTTCTTAGAAGTCATTTAAGACTCCAAATGAAGATAGTAGGCCCAAAGCAGTTAAATGGATTACTAGAAGATACACGCTGGTTTGTGACTGATTGAGACAGTAAGAACAAGAAAGATAGCTGGCTTTCAGGTTTTCTACCTGTCATGTGATTGTGACATCAGCATTCAGGTAGGTACATAACTCTCTGCCTTTCATACTAGTTAGTTATTTTTAATTTTCTGATTTTCTGTTAGCTTCTTGGAATAATTCTACCTTATGCTTTGGGTAACTAAATTGATATCAGATATTTTATTTAGAAGAATTTCTGAGCATGATATATGTCCTTCCTTCCTTCCTTCTTTCCTTCCTACTTTCCTCTTATTTTCATTTTTTAGTACCGGGGATGGAACCAAGGGTCACACTACCACCGAGTTACATCCTCAGTCCTTTTTATTTTTTTTTCTTCTGGGACAGGCTCTCATTAAATTTCTGAGAATGGCCTCAAGCTTTTGAACTACTGCTTCAGCCTCCCAACTTGTTGGGATTGCAGGCATGCGTGACTATGGATGCCCCTCTGATGCTTTCTTACATAATGCCTTGGGAAAATAATTTACTCCCATAGGTTACAACAAAATAATGCCAAAAAACACTATTCTATGAAAATATTCTATGTTGCCTTGTCACTCATTCAGACACCCAGTTTACCTCCTCATGGGGATGCTTTTGTTTATTAGATTTTAGGGTAGCTTTGCAGATACATCTTATGAATGTGCAAGAGAGTAAATTTTATACATTTGTACAAATTTACTTATTTATTGGTACTAACAATGAATTCAGGACCTCTCACATACTAAGCATACACTGTTTCACTGAGCTATGCCCGTAACCCTTACCTGCTTTTTTTAGTAGTTACTTCTATCAGGACAACAAACAATTTCAAAATATTGATGGCATGTGTCAAGAAACTTCGTCTAAGCTTCTTCACAGCAAAGGAAACAATCAAGAACATGAAGACAGAGCTTATAAAATGGGAGAAAATCTTTGCCACTCAAGGTGCCACTGCACCTCAGATAGAGCATTCATTTTCAGGATATATAAAAAACTCAAAACACCAAAAATCCAAATAACCCAATCAGTAAATGGCAAAGGAACTGAACAGGCACTTCACAGAAGAAGAGATATGACTGGTCAACAACTATATGAAAAACTGTTCAACATCCCTAGCAATTAGAGAAATGCAAATTAAAACTACCCTGAGATTCTGTCTCACTCCAGTCAGGATGGCAATTATGAAGTAACAATAAATGTTGGTGAGGATTCGGGGAAAAAGATTCACTCATACAGTGCTGGGTGGGACTGCAAATTGGTACAACCACTCTGGAAAGCAGTAAAGAGATCCCTCAGGATACTTGGAATGGGACCACCATTTGACCCAGTTATCCCACTCCTCAGCATATACCGAAAGGAGTTAAAATCAGCATACTACAGTGACATAGCCATATCAGCGTTTATAGCAGCTCAATTTGCAATAGCTAAACTATGGAACCAACTAGGTGCCCTTTGATAGGTGAATGGATAAAGAAAATGTGGTACATATACATAATGGAATACTACTCAGCCATAAAGAAAAAGGAAATTCTGGCATTTTCTGGTAAATGGATGGAGCTGGAGATTATCATGCTAAGTGAAATAAGCCAATCCCACAAACCAAAGGCTGAATGTTCTCTCTGATACATGAATGCTAACACATAATAAGGACAGGGTGTGGAAGAATAGAAGTTCATTTGATTAGACGAAGGGGAATGAAGGGAAGGGAGGGTGGATGGGGATAGGAAAAACAGAAGAATGAATGAGACATAACTTTCCTATGCTCATATATGAATACATGACCAGTGAATCTCCACATCATGTACAACCACAAGAAATGGAATCCTAATTGGAGTAAGTTATACTCCATGTATGTATAATGTGTTGAAATATACTCTACCTAAAAGAACAAATTTTTAAAAAGGAAAGAAACCCTTTATCCCGTGTCTGTAAGTTGACTATAGTTCTTCTGGGTCTGGTGGAGATCAGCCAGACCTGTGTGGGTTCAAGTCAAATCAACTCCACATGTATTTCTTTCCACGATCCAGGCTGAGAAAGCAGCAGCTACCTGGGCATGCTCTTATAAAAGATGGTGGGATCTCCAGGAGCCTAGCAAAAAAACACATTTTGCTTTAAATCTTTTCCCGGCAACTTATATATTCTCATTTCTACTCACATACCATATGTTAAAGCAAATCACACAGTCCAGTCAAGAGTCTCTTATGGGGTAGAGGTGCATATCTCAGGATGATAGAGGGAGTGAATATTTGATGACTATTGATGCTAATTGTCAACTTAGTATGGTTAGTATATCACTTCAGTATACTTATGTTAGAGTTCACTTAACATAGAATTCACCCTTTTAAAGTATATAAATCAGTAGGCTTTAGTATGCTCTGAGAGATATGTAATCATCACAATACTGTAATGTTAGAACGTCATCCCCAAGGAAACCCTGTACCAATATTAATCATTTCAATCCTCCCAGCCCCTAGCACCCAGCTACCATTAATTCATTTTGTCTCTGTAGAGTTGCCTATTCTAGGCATTTCATATTAATGGAATTATGCAATATGTACCTTTTTGTGACTATGCTTTTGTGCTTTGCATACTGTACTCAAGGTTGGTTCATCCACTGAATCTTGTTGTTGCATGAGCTGGCACTTTATTCCCTTTTATTACTAAATCATTTCTCATTATACAGACATATCATCTTTTGTCTATCTGTTCATCAGTTGATGGATGTTTGAATTGTTTCCAATCTTTTGCTCGGGGGAACTCTGCTTTTATGAATATTTGTGGACAAGTGTTTTCATACAGACATATATTTTCATTTTTCTTGGGTAGATATCTAAATGTGGAATTGTTGAGTCCCTCAATTCTGTGTTTAACAATTTGAAGAGCTGCCACAGTGTTTTTCAAAGTGAAAGCATAATTTTGCAATCCCTTTCAGTGAAGAGTCCAATTTCTCCACATCCTCACCAACACTTACTATCTGCCTTTTTTATTTCAGGCATCCTAGTAGATATAAAGTTTTATTTCATTGTGTTTATGATTTGCATTCCCCTGGTGTCAATGATTTTGAGCATCTTGCTGTGTGCTTATCAGTCATGGATATATTTTCTTTGGAAAAAATAATTTCTCCACTTTTAATTGAGTTTTTTTTAATCACTCAGTTGTAGGAGTTATTTATTTACTCTGGATACTAGTTCATTATCAGGCATGTGAAATATTTTCTCCCACTGTGTGGGTTATCTTTTCACTTTCTGGATGTTATTATCTGAAGCACAAAAGTTTTTAATTTTCATGAACCAGTATATTTATTTTTTCTTTTGTTGCTTACAGTTTTGATATTTTAAGAAAGCAATCCCTAATCAAATGTCACAAAGACTTACTTTTAATCTTTTTTCCTAGAATCTTAGAGCTTACATCTTATATTTAATTCTATCATCCATTTCGAGCAAATTTGTTAATGGTGTGAGATTAGGATCTAATTTCATTCTATTACATGTAGATACTAGTTGTCCTGGCACCATTGACTGAAGAAAATCATTCTTTCTCTATTGAAGGGTCTTGCCTACCTTATCAAAAAACAATTAGTCATAGATGTATGGGCTTTATTTGAGGTGTCAGTTCTAACCCTTGTGTCTATCCTTATGCAAATACTACACTGGTCTTGATTTCTGTAGTCTTGTAGTAAGTGTGAAATAGGAAAGTGTGTGTCCTCTAACTTCTCTTTTTCAAGATTGTTTTGAATATCCTGGATCCCTTGAATCTCAATATAAATTTTAGGATTAGCTTGGATCTTGATATGGATTGCATTGAATCCCTACTGATTTATATACTTTAAAAGAGTGAATTTTGTGGTAAGTGAAATATATCCCAACATAATTGTTTTTTAAATAAAACAACAACAAAAACATTGTTATTTTCCAGAAAATTGAGAAAGGTTCAAAATCTTGGTAGCATAGTGAGCTGGTAAAATATGAGATATCTTTTTAGCTATTGCTGGTGGGGATGTATATGGACCCAAGGGGGAAATTTTCAATACCTGCCAAAATAAAGCATCTGTTTTGGGTCCAACAGTTCAACTCTAAGGTATTGATCTTGTAGACAGAAATTGTGTATATGTGAAATAATGTATATGTGAGATTACTCACTGAAGTCACTGTAGTTTTAAGTGGAATTTATTTAGAAATTAGATATTAGTTTTACTAAGTCCATTTGTATTTATTTTTTTAATTATTTTCTTGTAGAGGACCAGTTCCAGTTCTGTTCTTATATCACTCAGAATATATTTAGAAACAAGACTAGAGGGGCAAAATACTGATAAACACTTTTTCCCCCATAATCCTCTCAAAAGGATCAGGTGCACTGGCATTGCAGTATAGAATATTTCTAATTAAATCAACCAGATCCAAGAAATTAACAACCACAAACATGAAAAAAAATTTTTTCTCCTTTCTTCAGAGGACAAAGTGTTATTTATTTAAATTTCCAGGGATTTAAAAATGTTCCAAAATAAATTTTATTAAAGTATTAAGACAACTCATCCTTGGAAGAATATAAATGTCATTTCACAAGACATATCAATTTGTCCTTAATGTGTATTTTCCATCAATTTTTTCTGCAGATGTTTTATTTTCTTGTTTTCCATGTAAAAAATTTGTGTGACTTATGCCTCTCTTCTGTTTTGCAAGATTTCACCTAGTTTTGTGTTGTGATGTTTCTCTTCTTCTCTTACCTAGCATGAACTTAATGCTTCTTTTATATTTTCCAACTGTATTTTGTAGATGTTATATAACCCAGCCATGCTTCTTGGAATAAAATGGCTTAGGTATATAGCTTTGTCTTGGTTAGAGAAACAAATAGCTCCCAGATGTGTCAAGGCCAGAAAATAAAGCGTCACCATGAAGACAGAATCATGATGAAAAAAATAGAGAACATCGCTCTCTACCCAGATCCAGGGTCAGTGGTCAGTGTTTTTGCTGTTCTCTCAATTATGCTGGGAATGGGATTATAGACAGGCCTTTGAGGGAGTTAGCTTAGAATACAAAGATCTCTTATTTTATTCACCAGGAGTGCTGAAATAGTGCATTTTCATTCACTCCAAACCACATTTCAATGCCAGTAGGCATTAATCAATTCCAGATGACTAAAGGGATCTGTGGATTACTAAATGGCTCTGACTGTCCTTGATAACACATTAGAGAAATGAATAAGGCAATGGCATTATAGCATAATTAAATTCAACTCATGGGCAGGGTAAATAATCATGCTTTCTAAGCAACTTTCCTCTAAGAGCTTGTTACTGTCTCTTCACAACTGCACTTGGGAGCATCTAATGTTTGTCATCTATTCAGTCTCTCTCATCTTTTTAATATAGGCTATCCTGAGTGGCATCCCATTATTATTTTGGTAATAGATAGAGATGGAGTTGTTATATGTGGACCTAGGGGCCTCCTGGGCATATAGCATAAAAATAAAAATAAATATACATTATAAGTTCAAATGTTGTTAAGTGTGGCATTTCCATTGAAGAATGATATGAATGAAACTGTGCTTGTATTTATTTAATATCTGTCACCTAAGGAGGACAAAGAACTTTATAAATATTGCTATGAATCATCTATGCATCACTCAGAAGTGTTGCCAAATTCCATAAAGTCTTTTAATGGTGATAATGTTAGTAAAGGCAATGACTGATATTTGTCACTTCTGCTTAAACATGTTCTCCAGGTTTTTTTTTTTCCATTTAGGTGTTTCAGGAAAAAAGATTTATTTCATATTTGTCTAAAGTTATTTTATCAAGAAATTTAGGAAAGGAAGGAACAAGCTTCTATAGAGGTCTTCTGATGTGCCAGACATCATACCAAATTATTGAAGGTATTATCATGTTTGATCCCTGACAGTGCTATAAGACAAGTTTTATTTTCTCCATCTATTTCAAATAAAGGGATCAGTGAGATTAAGGTTACACAGCTCTAAAAGGAAGAAGTGGGCTGAGTCCTGGTTTTTCTCTTGCATGTTCCTGGTCTCCCCCTTGTAGAGGTGGAACAAAGAGCCTGTACTCAGAATGTCAGGAAAGTGGAATCAGGCTTTCCTGGCCTTGGAGACTCCAGGACCCTCCTGGTCCAGAAAATCACATTTCTGTTACATTCCAAAGTACTTTGTTTCCCCTGTAACATGTTAGAATGCATTTCTCAATACCTTTACCTAGGACAGAGGTCATTTCACTAGAAAGGGGCTTTCTGCCAGAAGAGGGGCAGCCTGTTTACAAGTCTGCTTAGCAAGGTTGACTTGAGGATGTTGTTTCTGGACCACTTTACTCTTCACAGATGGATCTGAGCCTAGCATGTTCATTAAAGATGAAGCTGTGCTTTCCGTTACTCTGTAAGCTTGAACAGGGACTGCTGTTTCCTTGGTCCCACAATCATTTCAAGACTATGCAACACTAGATAGCTTACAATTTTTCTATTTTCAATATGATATATGATGTATATGCACTACATTTACCTTACTAACCTGATCTTTTCTTGAATGAAGAAAAATTTCTTATTTTAAGACACTGAGATTTGGGGGTGAAGGGGAAATTCAGGACAACTGTCTCTGCAGATTGTTCTTGACCTCTCTGTACAGCATTCCTTCCTCCCAGGTGTAGGGCAGGACCTCTTTTGGAATGAGAGCCTTATGATCTATTATTAGATGATGTCTTTGAGAGAATTTTCTTATTGCCAGCCCCTAAACAGAAAAGTAGGGAAAGCTATTTCTAGGTGTTATGGCTGGCTTAAGGGAAAAGGGGTCCTGGTCTCTGTGAGTGGACTTGGGGAAGAGAAACTCTGATTTTTATGAATCATCTTCTGGGAGAAAGGCCAGTGGGAAAAAGAAGGGCAAGAAAAGGTCAGAGAGATTCTTTGCATCTGAGGCCCTTCCAGTGGGTGTCCTTCAGTTCAAAGTCCTCAGCCTGTCATACTTTCAGGTATCATTTTTCTGAGCTCCAGCAATGTACTTATTGGTATGTTACATTAAAAGAGCCACTGTGCCTGGCTCAGATATTTCTTATAGTGATGGAAAACTGACTAACACAGGAATGTAACAGAAGATGAAGCTGGAGAGATGATGAGGTAGCAGATGATTTAGGAACTTGTGGGCCATAATAAGAAGTAGAAATTCTATTGTAAGGACATGGGGAAACAATTGAAGGATTTAACCTACTGAACAACATTTTTATCTGATATATTTAAAATATGTCACTGGTACATTAAGTGGTTAAAAATGGAAAAACTAGTACTTAAGTAGCTGAGGTGGCTTGGGCCAAGAGGTGGAAGAGGAGGTGGGATAATTAAGTTATCTTGATGTGATGTTTATTTTGAGATATAATAATGAGACTATTATATCCATATAACAATGGATTTCATGAAAGAGTATGGCAAAGATATTACAGTTTACTGGAATGTCGCCCAGATTTTTGCCTGTATAACTGGTTGAAGAATGACCTACTTACTTGAGGAATTCTGGAAAAGGAATAACTTTGGGGAGTGCAAGTAGGGAAACTAGTAGTTATGTTTTAGACCTGTTTAAATAGGAATGGATATTAAATGTGATGGAGAAGATGCAGCATACAGTTGGAAATAATGTGTTCAGAGATCAGGGAAGAAATTGTGGTATCATCAATGTACTGCTGGCATTAAAACTATAGAACTACAAGAGACCACCAAAGGAGAGAGGAGAGAGAGAGAATACAGAGTCCCAGAACTGATATCTAGGGCAGTAAAGAAAGAAGACTGAGCTCATTCTCCCTGGTACTCCAGTAGCTCTCTGGTGTTCCTATTTTGGGTCTGAATGATTCTCCATCTACTTGAGCTGCACACATTCACAAACTTGTCAGGCACGATGTAGGTGCTTATGAACAAAACTTTGAATGATTCAGAACCTATAGGGCTATATCTGGGGCAGGTGCTTTGGAATCAGCAGGAATTCTTATAGATAGCTTCCCAGGCCTCTGTCTACCTGCAGTATCACAATGGGGAGACTTTTTGTTGTCTCTCCTGAAAGAAGAAATGCTCTGATTTGGGCCAGAGTAGAATTGTATTAGTCATGTTTAGAAGTACATCTCATGCTTCTTTGGGATGGAGAACTGGGTATTCAGAATGGCCACATCTGGTAAGCACCACATATGTATCCCATTAGGAAGGGACAGCCTTAAGACAGGAAAAATCTAAAGGCCTGGAATGAGGGATATCTCACCAGAGGAGGGACAGTTAGTCATAAGTTCCAAATGCTGATCCCTCAAGTGTGTTCAGCTCTTTCTCAATATTCTAGTAACTAAACAAAAGAAAAGCAAAAATGTTTTTTTGCCAATCAAGGTAAAAATGTTGGATTTAAGATGCTGGATTTAAAAGTCATGATACTCAGGGAACTCAGTGACATGTATTTAGTAGCTCAAAAGGACAAAAATAGATGGATCCAGGGCCTTGGCCTACTAGTGATCGGTTCCCAAATGGTCACAGGTTAATCTGAAAACCTTGAAAAACAACCTTGAATAAATCTTATTTTCTAAATAGTTAATGGGCTTTATTAGTGAAAAGTAAATAACATTGATTTCCATATCTTAAAGAATCATCTCTGAGGTTACTCATAATAAGAAAAGGAATTCTCAAAAAGTAGGCCCAAATCTCCATCGAGTTCCTCCACAGGACTCCTAAAGCACAAGAAGTAAAATCAAGAATCAATAGATGGGATTGTGTCAAACCAAAAAGCTTCTGCACAGCAAAGGAAACAATCAAGAACATGAAGAAAGAGCTGATGGAATAGGAGAAAATTTTTGCCACCTGCACCTCAGAGCATTCATCACCAGGAGATATAAGGAACTCAAAACACTCACACCAACAAAACAAATAACCCAATCAACAAATGGGCACTTCACAGAAGAAGAAATATGATTGATCAACAAATATAAAAAAAAATGTTCAACATCTCTAGCAATTAGAGAAATGCAAATTAAAACTACTCTGAGATTCATCTCACTCCAGACAGGATGGCAATTATCAAGAATAGAAGTGACAATAAATGTTGGAGAGGATGTGGAGAAAAAAGTTCACTCATCCATAGCTGGTGGGAATGCAGATTGGTGCAACCACTCTGGAAAGCAGTATGGAGATTCCTCAGAAAACTTGAAATGGAACCACCACTTGACCCAGTTATCCCAAAAGCACATACACAAAGGACTTAAAATCAGCATACTACAGTCATGTAGTCACATTGATGTTCATAGCAGCTCAATTCACAATAGCTAAACTATGGACAACTTAGGTGCCTTTAACAGATAAATGGATAAAGAAAATGTGCTACATATGCACAATGGAATATTACTCAGCCATAAAGAAGAATGAAATTATGGCATTTGACAATAAATAGATGGAGCTGGAGACTATCATGCTAAGTGAAATAAGCCCATCCCAAGAAACAAAACCTGAATGTTCTCTCTGATATCCTGATGCTGACTTGTAATAGGCAGGTGGGGAAGGAGGTGTGGAGGTTCACCAGATTGGACGGGGGGAATGGGGGGAAAGAAGGAGAGATGATCATTGGAAAGACAGTAGAATCAATGGGGCATAATTTTCCTATGTTTGTATATGAATACACAACCAGTGTAACTCCACATCATGTACAACCACAAGAAGGGGAAGTTATATGCCATGTATGTGTGATATGTCAAAATACATTCTACTGCGGGGCACCTGGTGCACGCTTGTATTCCCAGTGGCTCAGGAGACCAAGGCAGGAAGATTGTGAGTTCAAAGTCAGCCTCAGCAAAAGCAAGGCGCCAAGCCACTCAATGAAATTGTTTCTCTAAATAAAAAATACTAAATAGGGCTGAGGATGTGGCTCAGTGTTTGAGTGCCCTTGAGTTCTATTCCCGGTTCCGCCCTCCCATATATTCCACTGTCATTTATAACTAAAAAGAACAAATTAGAAAAAAATAAAAGTCTAATATTTAAAAAGAACTGGAAAAAAGTCCTATGTCAAATGGATTGAAAGCTGAAAAATTTATGCAATTCAGAGAGACACTTAATTCGGTTTGCTAAGTTTTCACAGTACATTGCTTTACAGTCATTTAATCACAACAGTATGTTAGTGGTGACTAGTGGTAATATTCAAAGTTGGTAGACATAATTAAATAATTTAGGAATAAGTTTTAAAATATTTTCTATAATTTACAGAAGTGTATTAAGTAGTTTATATAAACATTTCACTTCATATTTTTCTTTTGCTATTTTTTTTCTTAAAAGCAAATTAAGTTGGTATAAATTCAGTAGTGCTAATGTTTGATTAGTGAGAAGAGCTAGGGAATATTTATAATTAGAATTTATAAGGTATAAAAGAATCACAGAAAAGGAGAGTAAAATAACTGCAAGTGGGTTTTTGGCTTGTGGAGAACTGGTGCCTTCTTATCCTGGACATGATAGAATTTGTATCTTTTGAGAAAGTACAAGGTGCTGGAATGTGCATTAAAGACCTCATGATGATATAAAATGTTTCTAGTTTTGCAATAAAAGGCTTAAGAAGCTTCTGCCATTATCACCCTTTAGCAAAGATTTCCATACCTATTTCCCATCAATCTGACATTCAAAGCTAAACAAATCCACGTTCCCTCCTGAGGTCTTTCTTGGTAGATCACTATTGCCCAAAGAGAACTGAGTGAGAGAATTTATCATGGTTATCACTCATCTGTCATCCTTCACATCAATGAGATACCAATTTAGATTAAAATCTCTTTAAGCCTTTATGAGGGAATAGGAGTATTAGTCTTCAAATCACTTCCTCCCACGTCATCTCATTTTGTAGTTAGATAACATGAGAATTGGAAGTAACTTCTGTGGTCACTAAAGCCAGCATCCTTAGTGCAGCAATGAATCCTCAGCAGCCTTTCCAACCTGGGCCATTCAGCTCTCCTCAGACACCTTCAACGATGCTGTTCATTTCCTCATTAAGGCCTTTTAGAACAGCCCTAATTATTAGAAAATACTTCCTTGTACTGAACTAAAAACTGTATCCCTGAAACTTCTACCAATTAGATTTAAATATGACCTCTGGGACTTAAAAGATTATGTATGATTCTTTTTCTACCTAAGAGTCTTTTAATATTTTAAGATAATTGTTGAAAATCTCTGAGACCTTTTCTTTTATGGACAAGATATCTCATTTCTTCCAGTTGTCCAGTGCCTTTGAGCACCTGCACCTTGTTGCTTTCCTCCTGGTTCATTATTCACTCCTTCAGTGAACACTTACCTTGCTCCTGCTGTGTGCTTGGCATGGGTGTGGGCACTGGGTGGATTTGACTTTACTACATAAGTAGTAAAGACAGGACAAAATCCTTCTGCTTGTGGATTTCTTATCAGAGAGGTGGAGGAAGAATATGAATGAAAAGTTGATCCTGCAAGGTTATGTCCTTGGCACTTGACATCCATAAGATTCTGCCTGTATCTACACAGAACAGTGTTGTGATGGGCCCAGTTTCTAATAACCCCATTCTATGGTCTAAACTTACCCACTGCTGCTTTTCTCGTCATGTAATCTCTAGTTTGAGATTACATTAATATTTTTTGGGGGGCAGATGTATCCTCTTTTTTTGTTTGTTTTAACAATATTGAATTTGCTTTCAATTGCAAACAATGAAAACCAAGGGTCTTTTTCACTGAACTAATGTTTAATCATATCTTGTCCATCTTATACTTAGTGCTAATCCAACCCTTGCCCGTTGTCTTAGTCTGTTCTGGCTGCTATAACAAAAAATACCATAAAACTGGGGTAGCTTATAAACAACAAATATTTATTTCTCATTGTTCTGAAGAATAGAACTCCAAGATCAAGTTCTGGCAAATTCAGTGTCTGGTGAGACCCAGCTTTCTCACAGATGGCAGTCTTGCCAGGTAATTTCACGTGGCATAAGGGAGGAACAAGATGATGCTCTCTTAGGCCTTTTGAGCCTCTTTTATAAAGACACTAATTCTGTTTGAGAGGCCTCCACACTCATGACCTAATCAGGCACCAAAGGTGTCTTCTCCTAATACCATTATTTTGGGGGTTAGGACTTTAATAATATGAATTCTGAGGGGACACAAACACTGAGACCAATTTACCCATGTAACATTAGTTTTTATAAATGTTCTTTCTAAACTTCATCTTAAATGCCTCATCCCAGATCTTCATGGGTCATCATGTCATTATCTAGCATATTAGTAACTTCTCATGGCTTTGTGCCATTTAAGAATTTGATAGGTGGGCTATCTGCTCCCTTCTCTGAGTTCCTGTGCCCAGGCCCAATTAGAACAGGGAAAGTCTCAAGACAAAGCTCTGAATCTTCTCCATTGAATCTTCATGTCTACTGTGTCCTGGTAAATTAATCAGAACTCATTTTGTCTGCCTTTTTCAGCCTGTTTCCAGTCCAATAAACTGCTATTTGAGTCCCCATTTTACCCTTACGTTTGCCGAACAAACACAAAGAACCTGTGAAAAGCTTTGCTGAATAGCATATTGCTTTAACATAGCCCTCATTTACCAGGCTAGAGATCGTACTGAAAGAGGAAATGAGGCTCATCTGCCATGATGTGTGGGTGGTGGACTCAGTGTTCCCCACATTTCCCTTTAACTGTTCAAGACTATTTCCTTTGCAATTTGATTAAGGCCTGGACTTCCCAGCATGACTGTAGGTTTTTCACAATCCGTCTGCAATTTATAGACCAACTTAATTTCTGTCAAGTTCACTCCAGCCATACCAAATTTTTGCTATCCATCAAACTTCACCTTTATTCGTACGTCTGTAATTTGGAACATGTTCTCTTATCTACCTGAAATACTGCTGGGTTCTTCATCTTTGTCCATCTGGAAGATTCCTCACCCATTTTAAAGATGTATTTTAAATATCACCTTTTTCATGGAAAATGCGCTTGACTCTCATCTTCATGTTTTCCTAACCCTTCAAAAGTTACCTGCCCTTAACATTATGTACTACAGAGATTTACGTGTCTGTCTCTTCTACTGTACTTTGCCATGGGAAAGGTCCATTCATCATCCGAGACTACCATGATGCTTGGTATTCAGTAGGAGAGACTAAATAAGCCTGTTGACTTTTATTATGAAATTTCCTGTGGATGGGCTCTGGATACCAATTCAGTTTGTGCATCCATATTCTCCCTCATTTCAGGCAAATTGGCTTCAATTTATTATCTTCCTTTCTCCATGTGTTAGTCAACTTTCTGTTGTTATAAGAAATACCTGAGAAAACAACATTAAAAAGAGAAAAGGTTTATTTGGACTCACAATTTTGTCCAGTTCATGGTTTGTCAGTCTTATTGCTTTTAGGCCTTTGGAGGTGGGTAGAACATGATGGAAAAACGTGGCATAGCAAAGTCATTCACCTCATGGCCAGCATGTGAAAAAGAAGAGGAAGGGGCTGGAGTCTTATTATTCCCTTCATGGGTATGTCCCCAATGACTAGAAGACCTTCCACTGGGCCCCGGCTCTTAACATTTTCCTCATTTCCCAAGAGCACCATGGTCTGGGGTACAGGCCTTTAACACGAAAGCTTATGGGGGATATCCTAATTGTAGGACCTCATCCTACTTTGAAAAGTTGCTGAGAATTTCGCTTTCAAATTCTCTCAGTTACAATGTTTGGGACTTTTCTGACTTGAAAGGATACCATCAAGTGCCTTTTAAAATTATTTCTTCCTTATCCTGGGTCACATACTGTGGGAAACACCAGGTTTAGAATCTAAAGACTGGGGGTTAAGTTCTGGCTCTAACTGTCCTAGGTATGTGAACTTGAGAAGTGAATTCACTTCATCAGAACCCAGTTTTTCATTTGTAATTTGAGGGTTAATCCTTTCATTTTTATTATTATTATTTTTATCACTTCTAAGCTACAGGTTGTCCCTATTGGTGAAGAATTTGAAAATCAAATAGGGGATAAATTGCCCTGTGCTTCCATTGGGGGTCATGACCTCACTGACCCCATCACCCAGGTGCTGGAGCTTTGGTCTCGTGTGCTGACTGTGCTGACTGGTGAGAGCACAGGTATGTTCATGCTTAGTTCTGCAGGGACATGACCTCATATCTTTCTGTGTCGTTCTGTTCCAGTCACCTCACCTTCGGTTATGGTTTGGATCTGAGGTGTTCTTCCAAAGCTCCTGTGTTAATACAGGAGGTAAAAGGGCTAGATTTTGAGAGCTACAACCTGTTCAGTGGAATAATCTATTTGATGGATTAATAATTTGAATGGCTAACTGGGTGATAACTGTAGGCAGGTGGGGTGAGGCTGGTAGAAGTGGATCACTGGGGGTGTGCCTTGGAGATTATACTTATTTTGTTCCTGGCTCCTCCTGTACACACACACTCTCTCTCTGCTTGCCAGCCACCTTGAGTTGAGTAGCTTGCCTCTGCCTTCCCTTCCCTGATGAGTGCCTTGCCTTGGGCCCAAAGCTATGAAGTTGGCCACCTATGGACTGAGAGCTCTGAAACTATGAGCCAAAATAAACTTTTCCTCCTCTAAGTCGGTATTTTGGTCACAGCAACTGACTTAACACACCTTTGCCATACCCTGGACACAGTACACTACTTGTTAGATACACTGTTTTAAATTATTGTAGATATTGCAGCTTCCAGGGTCAGCCCAGCAGAAATAATGGTCTATTTTCTAAGCCACTGTTTCTCCTGATATGGTCAACAGGATGGCTGCCAGGCTGTCTTTCCAAATAATTAATTTTCCTTATGCTATAGTTTGGATCTTGAGTGTCCCCCAAAGGTAAAGTCCTGGTCCCCAGGGTGGGGCTATTGGAAGGTAGTGAAACCTTTAAGAGGTGGGTCCTAATGAGAAATCTTTAGTCATTGAGAGTGTCCTTTTGAAGCAGATTGTGGGACCGAAGACCCTTTCCCATTGTTTAATTTTTTTTTTCAATTCCTGGTCATGGGTGAGAGGTTTTGCACTGCCACGTGCTTCTGCTATGATGTACTGTCCCACCACAGGCCTAAAAACAATAGTATCAACCGAATATGGACTGGAACCTCCAAAAATGTGAGCCCAAGTAAACTTTTTCTCTTTATAAGTTGATTATATCAGATATTTGTCATAGTGATAGAAAGCTGACTAATACACCTTGGAATAAAAATAAATTTGCATATCAAGGCAAAACAAGGCAGATAATATGACTTATATTTTATAGTTCAGGAAACAGGCTTAGAGTGGTCAGATAATTTGCCCAATGATATTCCCTAGATTTTAATGCTCAAACTTTTGACACCTTCTCTGGTGGTGTTCCATCACATCAAAAGGGCAAGAACAAAGTCGCAACTCTTTGTACTCCTTCTTGAGCATTATTCAGAATCTTACCCATAATATGTACTTGATTAATTTGCCAGCTACTTGAGAAGTGTATCACACTTAACAATTGGATATTTAAAAAAATTATATATATATATTTTGTGGTGGTGCTGGGGTTTGAACCCAGGGCCTTGTGAATGTGAGGCAAGCACTCTACCAGTTGGGCTATATCCCCAGGCCCCCCAAATTGGGTATTTTGGAAGTGCTCTAAATCAGAATTCAAACACCTCAACAGGGAAGAATAAGAAATAAATACAGATGGACAAATTTTAGTTTTTATTTTTTTTTCTTTTCCAGCTCTCTTACATTGGTATGGAAGTTCTAATTAGCAGGAAAATGGCCACAGAATGGACAAAAGTATTGTAAATGTGAAGAATAATTCATTAATGAACACATCATACTGTGAATTATTGAAAGTTAACTTTGAAAAAGAAAGTGTTGCTTAAAAATCTATCATTTGGGATAAGAATTCTAAAACCACATTTCATTCTTCACCCTGTTTATATCACCTTTAAATCAATTATCCTGGGAAAGGCCAAGGTAGTATGGTTACTCCCTTTTAACATTGTTCTCATCTTTGTCACTTACAATTCTTTCACACAATCAAAAGCCTCAAATTAATAAAGTGCTTTCTCCCAGAAAATCAAAATGCTTTCTCCATGTTACCATTTAATTAATTCTCAAAGCATTCCTCTGTGATGTGGGTGTGTAGTGGGAAAAGGAATTGTTCTTTCCCTTTATGATGCATAGGAAGCAAGTTTGAAGAGCAGATCATTACCATCCACTGTGGAACATGGTGCTAATTCAGTTCAGTTCAAGGTTGTTGGCTGGGTTCTTCCAGCCATCCTGTGGTTCAAACAGCATTGTGTTCTTGGACTTATTCATTCAATAAATCAGCAGATCATTACTTGAATGCTTACAATATGTCAGATCATGTCTTAGTCACCAAGGATGCAGCAGTGATCAGAAGAGGAAATATCCCTGACTTCATGGGACTTAAATTTTTCTAGAAGGAGACAGATAACAAACATAGTCATAGTTAAATTGCACAGTTTTGTTAGAGGAGATAAATGGTTTGAAATGAAAAAAAAATCCACATAAGGAGAAAGATGAGGGTAGGAAGACTATATCATTTTATATAAGATCAATACAGTAGGTCTCATGTGAGTGTCATTTGAATGAAGAACCGAAGAGAGAGAAAGAGAGTGATGTCTGAGGGAAAAGCATTCCAGGCAGGAGGAGCAGCCAGAGCAAATGTCCTGAGGTGGCAACATGCTTGAAATGCATCAAGAATCCAGTGGACAATTTGGCTAGAGCAGAGTAAGGAGAAAGGTAGCACAAACTGAGGTCAGAAATGGCAATAGCATGTTACTGTATGGCCTTGCTGGCATTTTAAAGATGTCTTTTACTTTGAGTGACATAGAGTACCTTGAAAGATTTCAAGTAGAGAAGTGAGATGACTTTGAAATGATCATTCTGGCTGCTGGGTGGGTAATGGATGTGGAAGGGATGCAGGTGGAAAAACCAGTTAGGAGACCACTGCTAATGTGAGTTGTGATAAGAAGATAACTTTATCTTCTGAACTACACGGGAGACTCCTGGAGGACAAAAGTCACTCATGACATTTATTTATGTACTTTATAGAAATAGAAGAGTACTTCATCCACAAAAAATAAACGAGTAAGTATCTAATGAATGAAAGAAGGAGGGAAGAAACAAATCTACACCAGTAGGTCATAACTTGAAATGCCTATATTCCTAATGATTTACAAAAAATAGATCTATTTCCTATATTTCAAAAACACAAATACGATTTATTTTTTTCCCAAGGTAAAACTGCTGAACTTAGAAATAAAGTCTTTAAATGTGTTTTTTGGGGACTGGGATTAAGTTACTTTGGGTCACTGGTCTTTAAATGCTACTCAAAAGTTTTATTTGGTCTGAAAATAATTTGTCTAATAAAATATTATAGAATATAGGGTTCACAAGGAAAATAATGAAATAGAGTTTTGGATGATAATGGTTGGGAATTGCATCATATTTGCACGTTTTCAAAGCAAGAAACAGACCAAAAAGAAAAAAAAAATCCCTCTATAATATTCATGCCTTCTTTTCTTATTTTCAAGTATAAATTTTCCTATTAAATGGGTAGAAAATACAAGAGAATATAATAAAGTCTTAAGATGGTTTTTAAGAAATCTAGTCTGATTCCCTCCATTTATATTTAAAAAATGAGTGTCTATGAAATGTTAAGGCCATGAACATAATTTTCCCAATATACAGTGACACCAATTATGAGGTGTATAATGAGGTTTAACGATAATAGTAGAAAAATGGTGAAATATGCTACTGCTTGAATCCTCTTTCTTAACATTTGCCTGGCAACGTAACTGACCATCAACAATCCTTTAGGCAGTTCCTTTTGGGATGAAAATGGTGAAGCCTCGCGAACATGCCCAATTATTCTCTCCAAATTTATTAGTGTGAACTACATCAACTTCCCAAGAATAGATTGAACAAAGGGAAGGAATGAGGGGCTGAAGGGCAAGAAGCAGGTTTAGCCGGGGCAAGAATGTTAAGGAAATATTCAGAGAAGTTGAAAACAGGGAGTTTCGCTGGACACCTGAAAGATATGGGGAATTGGGGAAGAGCGGGCAAGGGGTCCGAGTGGGCGAAGTCATTTGGGATAATAATCTTCATCCTGGAGTACTTAGAACAGGGCATGGTTAGAAAAAACATCTGTTCCTTTGAGTGACAAGTGACAGGGCCTGAGGAAATGCACTGTACACATGGTGATGCATTTGAAGAGTAGTCCTGATCTGGTGTTAGATCGTCTCTGCTTGGACAAAGGGGTTGAGAAGGCGCATGCTTAATTAATTATCTTCTCTCTCCCTCACTTTCCCTACACCTGGTCTAGCAGACAGATGATAACTATCTCAGGTATTTATAACTTCCAGACCTTGCCCCTGAAACCTGGATTCAAATGTTTCTTTAATAGTACCCAGGCAAAAAAGTGACCTTCCTCTTTCATAGCTTCCTCGATGTCCTTACAGAATTAGTGGCAGCATTCTGAACAATAATGCGGAATGGGGGAGAACCAGTAATACCAGACTTTCTGTGAATATTGCTAGAGGGTGACAGTGGGCAAGAGAAAAGTTCCACTCTGTTGAAAAAAGGCCAGGGGCATTAGGAATATTCCTCCAATATCACACATTTTAAGATTTTTCACCCCAGGCTGGCATCTCCAAATTCTTTCCCATTTCTTCAACTTAGGAGGAAACTGTGAAAGCCTCAGGCAAACTGGGGCGGGCGGGAGTTGCCCAATGATCCCTCTGGTCCTGGACGTTCCTTCCAGTTTTAGGATATCTCAATATCTGGGCACCGTTAGTTAAGCATAACAATGATCAGTCATCTGCTTCCCTAGTACTGTCAGCGGAGTCGTCAGGCACGTGATGAAACCTGCCAGCTGCACGGAGTCTCAACCATCCATCCATCCATCTACCCACCCACCCACCCATCCATCCATTGCCAAAGCCCTTCCTCCTTTCCGGCTTACACCGGGCGTTAAGCTCGGATCTCCGGGTCCTCAGCGGAGCGGGCGGGGTGAGGGAGAGCGTGGGCTGGCCGCGCCGGGGGCAGGGCCGCGCCTCTCAGGGGCTGGAGGGGAGCTAGGCTGGGGAGGCCCGAGCGGCTGGGCAGCGGCCGAGAGGAGCCCAACCTAGCCGGCACCTCCGGACGCCCCTGTCCCACGTGATTGTCGCCTCCTCCCTCCTCCTAGTCGCGCGCACGGGCCGGGCGGCTCGACTCCCGCGCGCGCTCGACT
>NW_026000016.1:16165878-16170458 GCF_001458135.2 Marmota marmota marmota | reverse complement strand
GGAGTCCTCTCGGTCCCCAGCCGGCACCCAGCCCTGGCTCTGCGCAGCAGGAGCGACCGCGGGCACTGGGCGTCCGCCCCTGGGAGCTCCGCTCCGGGGCTGGGCTTCGGGCGCTGAGCGCACACCGCGGTCCACGGTTCTGAAACTGCTGCCCGGCTCCAGCAGTGCCTCACCGAGCGGGGCACAGGCGCGCCTGCCATTTGCAGCTGCTAGGAGAGCCAGGCAAGGGGACCCGGGGCTTGCCTGTTTCCTCCTCTTTCGCCGGTTGCTTTGAGGCTTCAGCAGTTAGGTTTCTATTCATGGTGGTTCAGGTAATTACCTAAAGATTTGACCTCCCATCAGTTCTTGTTGCTGGGACATATTCCGTTGAGTTTCTTCAAAGATTAGTCAAATGGCATCTGGACTGACCCAGTGAAGTGGGGTGAGAGGACAGGAGACAGTGGCTGGCAGTGCAGGCAGGTGAAAAGTAGGCGAAGCATATATACCCTGGCTCTGTGTGGGAGACCCAGGGGAATAAAGAAGCACATGTGCCGGGGAATGACATGGGGAATGGGCCTCTCGGATGCTCCTGCATGTGGCAACTAGAAAGATGCCTGGGAGAAAGTGTGCTGCCCCTGGGTGTTGCTTTTCCACTCTTGGAAAAACACAAGCAAGTGGAGATGCAAGTATTGGGAGAGAAAACAACTCCCGGCACTATGGAAATGGTAACCATGGGTTTTTAAGGTGAGCATTTCACGCTTTTAAAAATAAGTACAACAGAAAATGAAGTCAGTTAACACCGTAGGCCAATAACTATTTCTAACCCAACGATTTTAATTTCTACATTCCCTGGGGATACTGTAGGTGTGAGTTGTTATTTTTAAAATCTATGTCCTGTGTCACTTCCTCCCAGCCATCCTTGGCTTGTAAGCATGCTCCATGTGGAGCTGCAAATATGAAGATGTATCGGGGAGTCAACCTCTTTATCACAATCTCTAGTATCTCACTCAAGTCTCTCTAACCATTTGCAGGGCAGACTGGTAATTCTTGTGTCGAAGAGCCGACCAAGTTTTGGGTGACATGGCCCAGGGGAATAATTATGGGCAGACCAGCAACGGGGTGGCAGATGAATCACCCAACATGCTGGTGTACAGAAAGGTAAGAATTTCTTAACTTTCTTTGAAAAATGGAAACTTCTGGCTTTCTTGATGTTTTCCACCTATCAACTTTGTGGCCTTGTAGATTCTCCAAATCACCAAAGATTGTCTAGGATACCTGAAGGTGACATATAGCTGTTGAAACACAAGGACATAAATGAGGTTTCACACACTTCTTGCTGATTTTGACATAGATCAATCTGTCATTAGCAATGACAGCAAGTTTGGGCATTCGATATATTTTGTTTGTTACAGGTTGATTTAATATTATCTATCATAATTTTGGAATCTTTTTAAATACTCCTCCTAAATGTTTAGGTTATAATACTTACATAAGTGTATCACATTTTAGAAATAAAAATAGACCACTTGCAGCTCTGTGGCAAGAGTGAATGTGTCTGTGTGAATATATGTGGTTTGATGTAGTTCAATGATTTTACTCCTAACTAATCAATTTTAGTTTTTTGCCTTAGTCTTATTTTTTGCTCTGTTTATATGATTTTGCTTGTAGATATCTATATTCTAGTGTCATATGCCCATTAAATAAACATTTATATTCCAGAGGAATTTCTTTTTGCCGTGAACACATCTGACATCTTTATGCAAACTTCAAGACATTGAGCTACTGTAATAAAGATGCATTTGGTTATTGCCCATGCTTCAGAGTGGTTGCTTGGGTAACTTCACTATGGTTATAATCAATAATCTTGCTAAGATTAAGGATGCTGTATTCTTTATGTAACTTTTTACCAATTGTTTCTATTGCATTTTATACTGGGATTATTTTTCTTGAGCACATTATCTGGAGTGCTTATTGGGCAAGATTCCTTTAGTTGATACATCAATGATAAAAAGGAAATCATACCTTGAAACCAAGAAAATTGTTAAAGGTTTTGATTAGAGTAAGCCACTGAAGAGTCCAGGATGAGTTTGCATTTGTTTTTTTTTCAGTGACATCAGAGCTGATTATTAGAAAAGATGAAAGGCTGTGTGCTACCTGGATCTGCAGGAAATCAAAACTTTTTGTCTGTGTAGCTCACAATCATTAAAAGGTAGTGATGTTTATGTGTTGGAGGGAAGATTGTTATTGCTGTAAGAAGAAGATGCCTGGCTCCTGGCATTATGCTAGCTGTCTTATTCTTTAGCCTGTGGACAGTACTATACTGTGTACTTGTGAATGCAATTAGATATGTCTGGGACAACACAGTATGATGGGGAAGAAAAATAGCCGACCATTTAACTTTTAAAGTATTTCAGTTGAATAAAGCAAGAAAATAATCCACTTGAGGCTAATTATTACTATGGTATTTCTACTTTGGTTGAAATAACTGGATACTTGATTAGTTTAGAGTTGGGATTAGATCTGAGAAAAAACATTTTGGTGGCAGTTAGATGTTTTAAATAAGTGATAATATATTCTGTTGTTTGGTATGACTCTGAATACTGTAGTGATGTGAAAATTTGAAATTTTGTTTTATGCATATATGCAATGTGGAAAGTTGGACTTCTGGGTAGAAAGTTATAGTGGTAAGCTATTTTTGTTAGCTCAAACAACTGTACCCTCTCTCTGTTTCTCTATCTAAGATGGAAGGATGAATTGATTGGGGGAAAAAAACCCCAGTTGCTTGATTAGAAATAAACAATATAACATATAACATCAACCAGTATGTCTCATTGAATCAGTTATAATGAGAACCAAAAAATAAGACAGAGGTCTTAGAAATATTTGATTAATGTACGTGAGCTTTATATTGCTGATTTCAAATGTATTTTAAAAATTATTGTATAGCTGTAAATTGCTATTAGTTATAATTTCAAGTTAATGACCTGAGATGACTTTAGGGAAAGAATCTAATACTTCATTTTTTAAAGCATTATTGTTGGTTAAGCTCAGAACTGTTGGTGATATTCATTGTACCTTTCTTTTATTAGCTCTTTGTTTAAGATAATGACATGTGTCACTTATTTTTCGAGAAAAAATTTCTTTAACAAATTATTAGTGGAAAAATTAGCTCAGCTCAGTAAGTTTTACTCATAATGCCAAACTATGGATTGCTTGGTTATCCTTTTATTCTCTGAGCACTTTTTTGTGTGGTATAAATAATATTATATAAATAAGTGCCAGATAATTTACAAAGAAACAGTTTTCCTTGGTTATCATTTGTTAGTTACAAAATCAAATGTTTTATGTCTTTGTGCATACATACATCATGACAGTATGAATTTCATTTGACTATTGCACCTGTTTCTTATATTTAATATAGATTTCATTTAATATCTCCTTAGTAGATGGCAAATTTTAATATGAAGAACGAATTGGAGAGGGGCATAGGTCAAATATATATATTAAGATGTTTTGACTGCTTCAGCTTTATAAAAGAATAGGCACTATATTATAATGTTTATCAATCAGAAAGTCAATCAAAAGCTTAGAAAAGAACTTCAGTTTCAAGAGCACATTGCTCAATAATAGCAGAAAGAATAGATGGAAAAATTGTTGTTTTATTGACTCATGCCAATTTTCTACTTCTGAGTCACCGTTGAAGCATGGTTATTGAAAGCATGTTCTGAAGTAGCAACATGCATGGTATTCTCACTTCTTCTCCCTTCCCCCATGCCACCTCTTGTTTATTTACTGCCCAAGATTGTCATCCACACTGAAGATGGATATGTGTTGTTTCCATTTTATCTTCATAGGCTATTAATGATTCTTCTAGACGCTCTAGAGAGACAGGAAACAGTGAATGGTTAGCAAAGTGGAGTAATTGGAAAATATGGGGGGTATGGATTTCTTATTTGTCTGATGTCTCTCTCCATCGTGATTATCCTCATATAGATTTTAGAAATTTCATCAAATATTGTAAAAATTCCAGGGAATCTTCTTTCCATGGAGAAGTCCCTGGAGATTTTATTGAAAAAAAAAAAAAAAGCATAGCCGATAAAACTCTGATCATGCAGGCAGAGCAAATGGCATCATAATGAAGGCTTCAGGCCGTAGTAATGCTCCCTCAGATCAGGATTGGTACCTGCAGCTACGTCTCAGATTTTTGCCAGTACCTTTTGGCTAATGTGAAGTGTCTCTCTGGAGTTCATTTGATGTCAGATGTATTTTAAAAATTCCTATGTGTGAAATATTTGACTTACCAATTCTTCAATTTATAATGTTGCCCTTTTCATAAGCACATGATTAAATTAGAGTGGCTATTTTATGTATTTAAGGACATCTTACTTAAATGTGAATAAGATTATGAGGCCTGAATACTCTTATTCTTGGAGATTTCTAGACTCCCCTCACAGGCCCTATCTAGATTGGACTGGAAATAATCCACTTCCTTGGTATTCAGCTATCTTCAACTTGTCTTGGAATCAGACCAGCTTCTTGAAGCATTTGTAGAGGTGACAAGACAGAACTGAGTTTTTTTTTTTTTTTTTTTTTTTTCCCCC
>NW_026000016.1:16108422-16165873 GCF_001458135.2 Marmota marmota marmota | reverse complement strand
AGTGTTTGGTTTTTTTTTTTTTTTTTTTTGTGGGGATTGGGGGGTAGGGAGTTGATGGATCTTAAATAGTACTCCCAGTTTTGATTTGCTTTGGAGGAAATTCATGTTTGTGGGGTAGTAATGGCTGTAAAGGACAGTTGAGCTGGAACCCAGAGTACAGGGAGACACTCTAAATTTGGTGTCTGGCCAGCATGCTGCCCACCAGACAATATACATCACTTTCATCCTGCAGCTGACATTCATGCATCAGAAAAACAAAATTTCTAGGGCACCTTGGGGCCATTAAGTATTTCAAGTTGGCTGTAATGCTGGCTTTTCACTAGCAAGAATGCTCAAAATGTCCAACAATTTCTGATATTATTGCTGCAACCATTTATGCTCCCAGCTGTCAGAAAAGAAAACGAAAATGTTTTCCTGTTTTATTATCTTATTGGAATGAATGTGTTTGGGGAAATAGCAAACCTGTTCAGTTCACAATACCCCTCCCCTCTTCTTTCTCCTCTCCCATTCTTAAACTCCATTCCACTCTTTTCCCCTCCTCTCCTCTGCTTCTTATTCGATATAGTTATTTGACTTCTACTTGCTTTTATTTTATTTTTCTCAAAACAGAGTTAAGGATAAATATACAAAGTTCTCTAAGATGTTCATTTTAGTTGTAAAAGAGAAAATAATATCTTTTACAACTGGGAGTGTCTTTTGGAGAGAACAGAAGATACCAGCCTTGTTTGGGTACCTGCCATGCACAGACACTGAGACAAGTACTTTTGAACATGGCAGCATGTTGTGGTGTCTCTCTGAAGTTCATTTGATGTCAGATGTTAGTATTTAAAAGTTAAGGCTACTCCATTCTTGAAGAGCCTTTTAACATAAAGGCACAATGGGAACTGATACCCCACTGGGAAGGTCACTTGTGCTGATTGGCATTATGTAGATAGATGTCTTTGGAAGCTGTTTACAAAGTCAGCAGTAGATATACCTGTGAGAAGGGGAGTGGCTTGATTTTTTCTTTTAAAGAGACTTAGCCAAAGACATGACTAGTTTCATAGAGGTGAGTTAGCTGTCATTTTTTGTTATTTCATTTGTTATTACATTTGTCTGTGTAGGATAGCCACTCTGGGCAATTTTGGGAGTGTCAATATTTTCTGACTCAACTTCCATTGTAAAAAACAAGTGTTGACATTTTTTAACCTTAATTGTCTTGATCTTCTGGGTTTACTACATTTTAATAGTGGGAAGAACACTTGCGACAAGACAAAGGCCCATTAGAAAAGGAAAGAATGTGTATAAATAATCACAAACGAAGTGGGCTTTTAAGCCCTCACATTTCCAAATTAGGAGCTCAGATGGGAGACAGGCAAATAGAAATTGTCTTACCATTTTTGAAAAATTCTGAAATGGAGAGTCTTCTAATCGGTTATTTGAAAAAAAAAAAAAACTTTTTGAACAAAGAGATGCTGTCTACCATAAATATATTTAGACCTGTCTTTCCCACAGTGACACAAATACTGACATGTGCCCTGAGTTAGGACAGGATCATCATTTATGACATTTCCACTGGGAAGTAGAGAGGAGCATGTTATGGGTGACATTTTAATGATGAATTTTGGATAATAATTAACTTGAGTTCAGAGCAGGAAAGCCTTCATGGTTGAGCTCTTTCCTCACCAATTGTTGGTTGTCAATGCTATTTGTGGAATTAAGATAAGGATTTGAGGCTTGAATTTTATTTCCTTCATTTCCCATCTCCAATCTCTCTGAATCTAATTGATCAGAGGGAAGTGCAGATATACGAAAGAGATACTATCTAGGGATTTTATTACCTTCTAATAGCCTTTGTGGTTCTGTTGAGTGATGGAAAGCAGGATATTTTTAGGTGGTGTGGGTGATAGAATATGATCATTGCAGAGAATATGAAAATAGTTTGGATTTGGACAGTTTAATGACCTAATAAATGTAAAGTCTCCTTGAAAACAGGATTGTGGAAAAAAGCAACCCAAAGAATTGGCCCTTGCTCTGCACTTTCATAGCAGTGATAAGGACACATTTGAAGGTAATGGTTGCAAAGACTTCTATCTTATGAAATGTCAATCTAATTATAAAATAATTGTAAATGATTGAGTGGGTACCTGGTTATTTAGGAAAAATGAGTCCTGCTTCTTTCTGCTATTTGCCTGGGGCATATAAAAATTTCATTTGCTACCTTTTTAATTTTCTTGTATCTAAGTCAATTAACAAAAGTCTGAGAACATTAGAATTCTAATAGAAAATCATGAACTTGCTGGTTCATTGAAATTGTCCACATGGTCTTGACTAGAAAATGTTTTGGCTTTGGGGCCTATCTAGAAAGATGCATTGTTACTCAGACTTCTGGGAAAAATGTGTAGAAAAATGGCGAGCTTTATGACATTAGCTTGGAAGCCTTTCATTCTTGGTCTTTTCTGGTGATTAGCAAGTAAAATTTTTCTTAAGGAGACATTGTACTAAGAAGCATGAGAAGCATCATGTGTACTGAAGTTGTATTTCATCATGTGTACTGAAAAAAAAGTCTTGATCTTTTTTTTTTTTGTGTGTGTGTGTGGTACTGGGGATTGAATTCAGGGACACTATATCAGTGAGTTATATACCAGGCCTTATTTATATTTTATTTTGAGATAAGATATTGCTACGTTGCTGAGACTGGCATTGAACTTGTGATGCTCCTTCTAAGTTGCTGGAATTACACATGTATACCCTTGAACCCACCAAGTATTATTGGTAAGGTTCAGCTCTGCTACTGTTTAGTTGTGTGGCTTTGAGTTAGTGACTTAACTCCTTTCATTTCAATTTCCTTATCCATGAAATAATGAAAAATTAAAATGGTTTCCTTCATAGATTTGTTTAATGATAAATCCCACTTGTTTAATGATTTAATCCCACTCCTTGCTATTTCCCCTAAAGATCTAAAATCGGCATACTGAAGCAATACAGCCACCTCAAGGTTTATGGCAACACAATTCACAATAGTTAAATTATGGAATCAATCCAGATGCCTATCAATAGATAAATGGATTAAGAAACTGTGGTATATATATATGCAATGGAGTGCTACTCAGCCATAAAAAAGAATGAAGTTATGGCATTTGGCAGTAAATGCGTGGAATTGTAGAATACATGCTAGATTATCAATTTTAAAGTCAGAGAAGTAACATGATTTGTCTAAGGTCACACAGCTTGAATTCAGGTCTTTATTGTCTTTGTATGTGTATGCTCATTTTCTTAATAAATAAATATATAAATAAGTAAATATGTTAAGTCTTTGTGTTTGTAGCTTGGCATCGATGAGTGATCAGCATCCTACTTACTGCATGGACATCTCTGGATGCATGTAGCAAGATGTCTGGTCACCCTCTGTAAAGAGGTCAGATCCTTTTTTCCTTTGACTTATACTTTAGCTCTTAGAGCCCCAAGAATAATCAGATTGGGGACTTAGTTTGACCTATTCATATTGTAGCTCTGTTTTTATTTGATCGTGGCTGATAAAGATCCAGGATTTGATGCTCTGTTAGTACTGTTTAATGGAAATTTGTATCATCCTGGAAATATTCAGATATGCACTGTGCAGTATTGTAGCCAGTTGCCTCATGGTGTAATTGTGTAATTTGAAGTGTGTCGAGTGTTACAGTAGACAAGCATTTAAATTGTATTTCATTTTAATTAATTTAATTTTAAATTTCTATGTGGCTAGTGACTATTGGGTTGGATAGCACAAAGATATGGAATAAAGAACCTTAGAAAAATAGCATCATGTGCAAGAGAAAAATAAAAGATGTTGTATTTAGCCTAGTATGTGGTATCTACGTAGCACTTAAGATAAGGTTATGCTCAAGAAACAATTTTTTTTAACAGAAATACAACAGAAGTAAAATTGTAGAAGAGTATGTCCTAATATAAGGGAAAGGATAATATTATAAATAATATTGACTATCTACTCAGTTTATGCTTTTTTGTTTTTTATTGAAACCTGTAGTAGTCTGAGGTGGGTGGCCTTCCTAAGGTTGGATGGTAGAAGTTATCTTTCAATAAGACAAAAGTGTAGATATGCAATGAATACACCATGCAAGGTGCCTTTAGGGGTCTGTTCACGCCAAGTGTTTTAACTAATTTCTATCTTGTGTGATCTCAGAGATGCATTTTTGCCATTCTATTTCCTGACAAGACTGAGAAGAAATCTGGAGATAATGGGAAAAGGGATTTGAAATGAATAATATCCTTTTTGGGAATTAAAATTGAAATTTAACTCAGTGACTTGGAAGTCTGAGGCAGGAGGATTGGAAGTTGGAGGTCAGCCTGGGCAACTTAGCAAGAACCTGTCTCAAAATAAAAAGTAAAAAGGGCTGGGGATATAGCTCAGTGATAGAGTACCCCTGTTTTCAATTCCCAATAAAAATAAATAAATAGATAAATAAGATTCTAGGTATAAAATAATACATTTTTATAAAATTCCCTTCTCTTTTTATGTTTCAACACTTTCAAAGGTAACTTATGTGGAGTAGTGAATATGGAGGGTGAGAAGACTCGAGGTCAGAAGGGATAGATGTGAATTCTGAGCCCAGGCCTGACTGTATGAACTTGGGCAAGTTTCTTCTTTTTTTTTTTTTTTTTTTTTTGCCCAGGGCTGAGGACCAAACACAGGGTCTTGCAGTGCTAAGCAAGTGTTCTGCCACTAAGCTAAGTCCCCAACCCCATGAGCAAGTTTCTTAACTTCTAATGTTTTGCAAGAACAAACTTTGAAAAACATTTCCTGACAAGTCTTCCTCTCCTTTCTGAGTGTTCCCATGTCTGATGGACATTTAGTAATCCAGTTGATATGATTTCCCATTTGGTTATTGTTGGAAGATGTCAAAAAGTGTATAAGTATATGTGACCTTTGTCGGCTACACAGGCTCTCAAAGTCTGCCAAACAAGTTCAGTGGAAACCTTTTCTCTATACAGAAGTCTGTGGAAAAAATTTACAGTTGATGCATACAATGATGTGGGCTAAAGGATTTTGAAGAAAGCAAAGTTCCATATAGAGAGGTTTCATTAATCCTAATGTTATTAACACAACATTCATAATGATATTACTAATATTTCCTTCAACTTTTCCAGGTTCATTTCCTCTGGAAATTAATGTCATTTGTCACTTGTTCTAAGTTTTATGTTTAGGATTTTTTTTTTTAGGCTCTGCGTTAATTAAGTATCGAGTACTTCGCGTATGTCAGTTCTTTTACTTATATGACCATTTTTCCTTAAAATAACATTGCTTGTTGGTTATTAGTATTATATTTTTTAAATAACAAAGTTGAAAACGGCCTCATGAGCTCTGTGAGGGTAGAGGCACTTACTTTGCGCTGGGGTGTGCCAGCAGCTCAAGTAATTGCACGAAATAGGTGTCCCTGAATATTGATGCACAAGTAAATGAATAAAAAAATGAAGGAAAAAAATGAACTCTTGTCTCTTTATAGTGTTTCTGTCTGGATTAATAGGTGCATGGAAAAGACTACTCAGAGTTCAATTTCATTCATTATATACACCATTCAGTCTTGGCTGGTGTCAAGCAGCTATGTATATGGTAAACATAGAACACAGAGTTGTAGCCAGTGCAGACACAGTCTTGAGACATCTGTGAGGTTATTTTACAGTGGTAAACATGAATGTCAACTGATCAGAGGCTGAAAAGAGAAGAACTGTGTAATGTGAAAATTTGGTTTTGGTCTTCTGGTTTCTGAAATAAATATTATGTTGATGTCTATCTTCTGTCTACAATTGTAGTGCCTCATAGACTACGCAAGGTCTAACAGCTATTGAAAGTTAGTAAGGGCTTATAAATGAGCTAAACTGAGCGAATGTTGAAAATCCTCAGGAGTTTACTGAGACAGATGAGGCAGGTGTGTTGATCTTATCTTTTAGAAAACCAGATAACTTTTTGTAGGCTGTCCATCAGGGCTTGTTGGTTTGAATATGAGGTGTCCATCCAAAACTTTTGTGTTAATGCAGGAAGGCTCATAGCAGGCATGATTAGATTATGAGTGCTGTGACCTTATCAGTCCATCCTCCTTTGAATGGACTAACCAGATGGCAACTTTAGGCAGCCAGGGCTAGGCTGGAGAAACCTCCTAAAGGGTTCCTCATCCATGTGTCCCCTCCCCCTCTCTGTTTCCTGGCTTCTAGGAGGCAAGCATCTTCGCTCTGCCATGCTCTTCCACCATGATGCTCTGCCTCATCTTGGGCCCAGAGCAATGGACTTGGCATACTGTGGACTAAAACTCTGAACCCATGAGACAAAATAAACTTTCCTCCTCTAATTTGTTCGTCTTAGGTATTTTGGTCACAGTGATGACAACCTAACTAACACAGGTCTCCCTGATTCTGGCAATTCGGGATTGATTGATGAGGCTGTTTAAATTAGCTAGCAATAAAAGTGAGACAGATACTCTTATAATTAGAGACATGTACTTGTATTTTAACATAAGGGTTTATAGCTAGACTGCCTGGGTGAAAATGTGCTTCATATGAATCAAACTACTTTACTCCTTTGAATCTCAGTCTCTTCATCTATGGGATGGGGATGAGAATAATAGTTCATTGTTGGAATTACATGAAAAGCCAGGATAAGTGGGACTCCTTCACTATGTTGCTATTAATTATGGATGCTATTTTAAATGATAAGGACTTGGATTTCCTTCCAAATGAAAGTGATATCATCTTAGGAACAATTTCCCTTTAAAATTTTACATATACATATTTTAGAGTTTGCTACCTTTCATTGACTCTTTACGTGTTGTTTTAAAATGTTGTATATGACAAATGTACAAGAAGTGTAACAAGTTTTTATTATGGCACAGTTTAAATAAGTAAAAAACAGGGAAAATAATATAAAGAGCCTTCATGCGTCCATCACATCATGTCAATAATGATTAACCATGGGCATATCTTTTTTTTTTCATGTATACTTCTTCATTTCCTCTATCTCCCAGTTGATTATTTTAAAGCAAGTTCTAGAAAATATATCATTTTGGTTACAAATTCTTTGGCATATGTATATGTGTATTAGACGTAATTTTTGATATATATTCTTTATATATTATGTGTAACATATGTATATATATGAATCTTTCATATTTTCTCAAAGAAATATGTGTGTATGTGTGTATGTATGTGTATGTGTGTGTGTGTGTGTTAAAGAACTGAGATGTTCTTTGGTACTTTTAAACAGCATAAAAGTAATAAAATTATAATTTCTGTATTATTTTTCTTGAGTATTTAGAATAATGGCACATCTTATGAGCTTTTACATTTTTTCATACTTTTCCAAATATGACTATTGTTCTTTCTCTTTTTGTTTTGATAAAATATGTATAACATGAAATGTACTATTTAAACCATTTTTCAGTCTACAGTTCAGTAGCATTTTGTATATTCACATTGATATACAATTACCACCAGTATTCATCTCTAGATTTCTTTTCATCATTCCAAACTGAAGCTCTGTACCTATTAAATAATAACTCCTCATTTTTCCTCTCCCTGAGTCTCTGGCAACCATCCTTCTAGTTTCTGGCTTTGTGAATTAAACTACTCTAGGAACTTCACACCAGCAGAAATACACAGTGTTTGTCCTTTTGTGACTGTCACTCAGTGCATCCTAAGGTTCATCCATTTTGTAACATAGGCCAAATCTATAATTTTAAAGTCTGAATAATATTTCTTTGTATGTCTGGACCACATTTTGTTTATCATTATGTCCCCTCCATGGGCACATGGATTATCTTTACCTTTGGATATCATAAACAATACTGCAGTGAACACAGATGTACAAATATCTGTTCAAGTCCCTGCTATGAATTCGTTTGGCATATACTCAGAAGTGGAATTGCTGTATTATCACATGACAATTGTACTTTTGAGGAACTACAATACTGTTTTTCACAACAGCTGCATAATTTTCCTTTCCTGCAAGCAGTTTTCTAGGGCTCCACTTTCTCCACATTCTCACCAGCATTTGCTATTTTCTATTGTTCTGTTAATAGTCATCCTACTGGTTTTGGGGTAGTATCTCATTGGGATTCTGATTTGCATTTCCCTAATGATTGGGCATCTTTTCATACTACTCATTGACTATGACAATTTGTTTACCTTCTTTGGAGAATCCATGAGCTTAATTTTAAAAGAAAGGTTGAATTGTCCTTGATTAGGAAGGGCTTGATCTAGGGGCTATATGATCACTTCACTCTCTGTCTAACCAGAATTCTGTGATTTTTGTTTAGATTCTTGAGATAGGTTTTTCTTGTGGGGTATGTGTGTTGGGGATTGAACCCAGGGGTGCTGTTCCGCTGAGTCATATCTCTAAGCCCTTTTTATTTTTATGGTGAGACAGGATCTCACAAAATTGCTGAGGCTGGTCTTGAACTTGTGATCTTCCTGCCTCAGCCTCCCATGTTTTTGGGACTATAGGTATGCACCATCTCACCCTGCATGAGATAGGTTTTTAATAATGAAAAGGTCTTTAAATTCTTTGCTAAGTTTTTAAATTGACTTACATTTACTTATTAGGTCAGTGTCCAGTGTCCAGTAAGGAAAGATGAACTCTCAGCCATAGGTTGCTTTGTAATTTCATTAGCAATTGAAATAATTTTATGGAGAGTTTAATCTCTTCCTGAAGCACACTGGTTAACTAATGTTACTTTCATTTACTGAAATCTCCTTTATTGTCATTGAAAATTAAAATCATATTTGATAAGGACAATATTTTTACCTACTAGTGTGCTAATGGGCCTAATATTTTTCTCGTTGTGCTTCTGATGAGATTGTGGTGGTGTCCACTACTTCACTAGTACTCTTATTTCTAGCTGACTACTCTCAGGGCATTATAAGGATTAAGATTTCCTGCCTGTTCAAGGTGGTGTGGCTTTGAATTCAGGCTGTGCCATTAACTAGCTGTATGACTAGGTTAAGTTGCTAAAGCTTTTCAAGACTTACTTTTCTTTTCTGCAAATTGGAGTAATAACTGTACTTGCCTCCTAGAGCTACCATGAGGATTAAGTGAGCAACGACTTAACTCAATACCTGGCACCCAGTGTCAGCCATTGTTACTGGGTTCGTTACTTTTCCTCTCTGTCTTTTTTCCCTCTTTCTTTTCTTCCTTTATTTCTTCTTTTTCTATTTCTTCTTTGCTTCCTCTTTTTTTTTTTTTCCTTTTGAACCACTTTCTATCCTAATAGTTTAAGGAAGAACCAGCATGTAAAATTGTTATTTTCCTATCCTTAGCTTTCAGGATTTTAGTTAGAATGTGAAACTCAATAATTGACCCTTTTTGCTGATGGTGGTCATGCAACTTAATTATTAAAAAAAATTAAGATAATACACATTGAAAGCAACTTTTTTTTGGTCTTGAATCTAACTATTCCTGGAAGTGTTGGAATGAGGCAGGCAACCTACATTTCTTAAAGAATCTTGTAAATGCTTTATAGAATTTCCCAGACTCTCAAAATTATTTTATCATTTGTGTCTTTCTTTGGCTTTGTTTAGTATCATCATCTTTTTATTGTCAGTGCCTTTAAATTTGTTCATTATTACTAACACTAGAGCACTATTTATTCTGAAGGTAAGAAGAGAAGGTAGCTGATTATTACTATTCATTTAGATTAGTGTAGGAGATTCCACGTGGATCTTTCCTTTTATCTTAAATCTTAATCTTATGGAGTTATTTTACCTTTTCATAACATTTCTTTTAACTGATCTGAAGTATTAAGTCTTAGGAAAGATCATTTGGGAAAAGGGTTTTAATGGCTTCAATCAAAAACAGCTTATTTGTTGGAAGTGGGTTATAACTCTTCTCATTAATTAGCATTATTTATACCATGTGATATTCTTGCTCTGAAAGTTTATTAGAAGCTAATTAATTTACTTGCTTCATATTGATTTGACTCAAAGCTCATTGTCACTACATAAAACTGTGGTCAAGCCTTCCTTTCTGCTTCCGTGGTAATAGCACTCCACATTTTCATCTAAGCACATACCCACTAGGATTAAGATTGCATTTCCTAAGCTCCTATGCAGCTGTGCAGTCATATGATATATTCTGACCAGTGGAATGTAAACAGATGGGTATCTGAGAAAGAAAAGGGTTGTGCCTATCTCTCCTCCCTTCCCTTCCTGCTGCCTGAAGTACAAGCATCTTGCCCAGGTGGAAGCTGAGAGTTCATAGCAGAACAGCGAGAGAATGAAGCTGGGTCCTCAATGATTACAGAATCACTGTACTGACCCGATCTGTCTATACAACTTTTATGTTAAAGAAAACTCAACTTGGGTCTTCCTTAAGATATTGTGTTTTGGGTTTTCTGTCACTTGTGATTAAACCAAATTCTAACCAATGGCACACAGTGTCACAACTAGATCCAATGCCTTTTATTTTTAATCTGTAAGATAGTAATAAGAGTGTTACTTAGCATATTTTAAAAAATTTTATCTTAAGAACTGTCTGTTTGCTTTCTAGGACCAAACTTAGTTTCTTTTACTTAATGCAACTGAAAGACGGAAAAATTAATTATGCATTTTGTTTAATTTAGCAAATATTTATTGAATAGTAATTACTGTATAAGAATTTTCTAGACATGTCAGGGCATAAAGAATCAATTATGATAATAATGTGCTGTTTGTCAGAGCACCACACAATCTCAAGATTGGAGGATCAAGAGAGTTACAAGTAATTTTTAGTTTTTGTGTATATACCTATATCTATATATATTAATACATTTACAGATGTAGATATATAAAATAACCTCATAAAATTGATGGGATAATCATAATTTTTTTAAAAAATGTTATTTTCTTATAAGAAAACTGGAGTATGGGAAGGTTATCATTTGCCCATGTCAAAAAATGCACATAAAAATATTCCTATTTATTTTACTGCCAATTTAGAATGCTTGAGAGAAGAGGAAAAACTTTTATAAACGTGTGAATTTATTTCTTTACCTTATAAATTTATTTCTGATGACAGTGTCACTGAAGAAGACATATTACTGGGGAGGGTACCAGGAGTTCTTTGAAGACAGGAGTGGAATTCGACCCAGGATCAGTGGGATTGTTCATATATGTGACAGAAAAGTATTTCCATGTGTCAGTAGAGGCACAAACAGATATTTATTTAGGAGAGCAAGGAATATATATTCAACAGAGAATGTGGGCCATCTTAGGAGTGAGAATTGCATTTTCAAGGTTCCTGGCTCTTTTAAAGGAAACTTGGTGAGGGGTGATATGGGAAGGCACGTGGGGATGATATTGAGTTTGGTGATTTCAAGATGTTTCACGGTGGTCTGGTTGTCTCAGGATCCTTAGACTGATCTAGTCTCCATTATCTGATCCAGTGGAAACATTGAAAATTTCCCTAAATTATAGATTTCTTAAAATGTCCTATGTTTCTTTATTTAATCTATTTATAGACCTGACTTAGGAGAGATACCGGCTTGGGGAATGACAGGCCTGGAAAATTATGTGGAACTTTAAATTCAAATTATATTTCCTTGTCCTTCCTTTGTGTCCCCTTTCTACTTATTTTTTTATTTCTTTTGCCCTACTTCAGATGGTTATATAGCTGAAGATGCTCTTCTTGTAATGTCTTTGCTTGATTTTAAGTTTAGCTGATTTAAAAATGGAATCATTTTACATAGTAAAATGAAACCTGCTTAAAGTTGTACAGAGGCCAGTACTGCATAGATGTATGTGAATACTATATTTGAAAGCTACTTTATATTTAGAAGCATTTTATTGAGAATATTTATGAGAAATAGTTTGAATTTCCTCTCTTCCCCCAGATACTGACTAGTAGAAATTGTACATTTCTACCCATGGTGATTAGGTAGTGACTTGGATTTTTTTCCCCCACATTTTTTTTATTGGTACATAATGGTAAGATTTGTTAGATATTCATAGACTGAGTTGGATTTTGACAAGGAGAGTCTAATAATTGATAAGCCCAATGATTTGTGATACCTGAACATACAAGAATTATCCATATAACAAAGCAAAATAGAAGCTTTTATACATCAGCAAAATGCATGTATTCCTTTTAAAAAAAAATCCACATTCTGAAAAAAATATCACACATTAAAAGTAATTGGCATTTTGAAAAAACTAGAATTGGAATAGATCTCAAAACATTTTAACCACTCAAAACATTTAATGTTATGATTAACTATTAACCCAAACAACAGTGATCTTATTAGAAACAAACACAGCTAAAAAAAAAACATTAACTTCTCTACAAATAAGGAAATAACACAGTAAAAATAAGGCTTTACGTTTGAAAGGTAAATGAGAAAGCAGCTTCCTGGAATAGTTATGGAAACAAGATGAAAGGGACATTTGTTTTCGCTATCATGGATAAGTGCCCACTAAAAGCCCGCGTGTGGAAGGTTTGGTCCCCAGCCTGTGGTGGTATTGGAAGATGGAACCATTAGGAGGTGGAGGCTTGGTAAAAATTGGGAAATTGGAAGGTGTGCTTTTGGAGGGATTATTGGGACTTCAGCCCTTTCCTCCCTCTCTTGGCTTCCTAGCCACCATAAAGTGAACTTTTCTTCTGCCTGTTCTCACACTATGATGTGCTGTCTCACCACAGGTTCCAAACCAACAGGGCTAAGTTACCATGGATGAAACTTCTGAAGCCATGAGCCCAAAACAAATCTTTCCTCTTCATAAATTGTTTGTCTCAGGTATTTTGTCACAGTGATAAAAAACTGACTAACATAACATCAGAATTTGCAGGCGGAGGGCCAGGGGAAGCCTTAGCATAAAGTAGTTCTGGCTCTTTTGTCGCATTAGCTTTATAAATACAGTAGTCCTTTTCCTACACTCTAACTTTCTATGATTTCACTTATCCACTCTCAATGGCAGTCCGAAAATATTGAATAGGAAATGATCCCTGATCACCCAAAGCAGATGATCCTCCTTCTGAGATATTGTCACAAGGTCAGTAGTCGCCTAATGCTACATCACCATTCCTAAATCATTCCTATCACCTCGTCTCATGATGTAGACATTGTGTCACCTCACATTCATGATCATAGAAGGGTAGGTACAATGTGATAAGATTTTTTTTAGAGAGACTATTTGCATAACTTTTGTTGCAGTATAAGTATTCTATTATTATTAATTATTATTGTTAATCTCTTTTTTGCTTAATTCATAAGTGAAACTTTATCATAGATATGTCTGCAGTTAGAAAAAACAAAGTATATACAGGATTCAATTCCATTCCTGGTTTTGGACATCCATTGGGAATGCTGGGACATGTCTCCTGTGAGTAAAGGGGGAGTGTACAAATAATGGAGAGAAATGTGCAATTAACACCTCGATATCATTCCCCAAGCATTTAGCCAGATTGAGCCAAGAAGAAGAATGTGGTATAAATGAGCAGCATAAGTGATGCTGTATTTCTCAATAGCTTGCTCAACTACCTGTGTACTTTGTGTTGGGTTGCTAAGAAAAACTGTAAGAGCCAGTCGGATTTCTGTGTTGGACTGCTGCAGTTCCTTGATGTATCAATTTTGTGTGGACTATTTCTAGTGATAGCAATATACTCTAACAGTTGTTGTCCATCGAGTGACTTATTTTTCTCACAGTTGAAGTGGGGAAGCTTGCTGCAGCAGGGCAAGAAGCAGAATGAGTGGGTGTGCACTAAGGATAGTGCAAGGAAAAGAGGCATGGACAACAAGGCAAAGAAAGGTAGGAAAAGGGAAGTGAATGTTTTGAGAGCCATTCCTAAGTCAAGTTTTATTTTGTTTGATTTTCATAACAGCCCAATGAGGTGATATCATTTTATCATTCTATCAGTGAGAAAAATGCCTAGAGAGTGGAAGGATTTTTTCCAAGATCACACAGATGGAAAATGATGGTTTTAGGATTTGAACTCTATTCTACCTAACTGTACGTTCTATTTTATCTGAGCTGTTCCAGGCTACTTCCTCATTAGATTGGAAGCCTGTGTATTCAAGGCGCCCTGTGGCTTTGTGAACCTGAGTCTTTAAAACTCTCTGAGCCTCTTTTGCCTCTCATAGGAGGTACCAGGAATATCTTACTTCCGAGAGTTATTGCCACAACTACCTGTGACAATTGCAACTCATACAAAAGTGCTTTGCAAATGTTCAAACCTGATGCAAGCAATAAGGCGTTTTATTTTCCCTCCTCAAAACTTCCAGCTCTTTACATTAAAAGTGGTTATAAATCTAAAGGATTTTTAAGATTACAGGGTTAAGAGTGTATAGTCATGAGAAATAAAAAAGAGAAAGAAGGAGTTCAGGGATGAGGCAAAGATGTTTGGTTTCAAGGCAGAATGCATCTCTGTGTTAAGAAAGCCGAAGGAGGAGCCATTGATTACAGCTGCAGACCCTGTTGAAATTGAATCACTAAGCCAAACAGGTAGTACATCATTCAATTCTTTCTAGATGTTTCTGCAGAAGCAATAATACTCTTTACTAGATTCCCATATTTCAGAAATCATCCTTTTCCTAGTTCCCAATTTTCTCCCCTTCATCCAAATAATTCTGTGATAGAATATTGAAATGATTAAGAATGTGTGTGGTCAAAAATAGATTCTGCAAGTAAATTTTGAAAGATAGGGTTATTGAGTTGAAGCTCAGGAAGGCTTAGAGCTAAATGAAGTCTTATGATGCCTTTGGGAAGTTGGACACTTTATAGAGCATTTTCTTTCTTAGTTTGGCTAGATCATGTACTAAAGCTAATCTGTTGTGCCTTCAAAATATGTCAGGCTCTCTGCTCCTCAGATAAGTCTGATAATGCCAGGACTATCTAGATAAATGGTTTGGGTTAAGAGTCTTGCTAGTAGTATCAACTTTAAAAAAATGTTCTTCGGAAAAAGTGTTGGATGCTAAAAAACTGTGTAAAGAAGAAAAAACAGCCATCATCTCACTAACCTAAGATAGCAGCTATAAATTATTTGGTTAGTGTGTATATACTCATATCAGTAGGACATACACATCAGTCATGTTCCCACCTCCACATTCCATGTTCACTGATGTTGAAAGATTGAAATTAGTTGCATCATGAGAATTAGAAGACACCGAAAATCAGAGTTCCTCCTGCTTTTTTTCCTTGCTCCCTGCAAAATTAGTTGTTGAATATTTGCCAGAACATCGCTCTCTCTGTTTGTTTATATTTTTTATCTTTTGAAGTCCTTAAGCCAGGATCTCTTTATGATTTCGCTTGGTATCTCTATAGAACCTAACCAATTGCCTGGCAGATTTAGTGGATGACAGATTAAAGAACATATGAAGGAAAGAGAGCTTAGAGTTGTGGTTAACATAGTTATGACACAATGAATACATCGTTGACCAGTATTTTATTAAGTAGTTCTGCAAAGACAGACAAAAATGATAAATTTTATAGTTTGCAAACTTGCGTAACTTATTGAGTAGATAGAAATTTCATTTGTTTCAGTTCCAGGAGTGTTGGACATCCAGTTAAGCCTTCACAATGTGACAAGTACAGAAGACCAATCTGAAATCCCTGGTCCTGTCTTTGCTTGTTGTTACCAGTAGGTTAACTTGGACAACCATGCACTGCCACATTTTCCAGTTATGGTTTAGGGTGCTGGAATAACTTCCTCTATAATCCAGTAGCCTGAGAGTTGCCATTAATCTCCCAAGGTTATGGACTCCCCTTGTAAGTGGGAGCAGTCTTTAGTTTCTTGCTGTGCTGTTTTAATTTTGTTTGGCTTAGCTCTACTTATTAGTGTGGAGATAGGAGTAATCAATGTGCAGGAAATTAATTTCCCCATCGATATTCTTTTGGATTGTTTAGAATATCAAACTGGCAAAACCCAGGGTCCCAGCCTGCTGATTGTTAATGACTCCTAATATGTCATAATTTAATAAGGCTTGTGAAAATGTTTGCTTTGTTTTGTTTTTTTCCTATTATATTAAAGAAAGTCTATGTGTAACTCAATTAGCAATTCTTGAAATGATTCTATAACTAGAACTGGTGTTTGGGCCTTTCACCAAGAAATGCCCCCCCGCCCCCCACTTGTTTTGGATCTTTATTTATAATTTATTTATTTGTATGTGGTGCTGAGAATTGAACCTAAGGCCTCACACAGGCCAGGCAAGCACTCTACCACTGAGCCACATCCCCAGCCCGAAATGCCCCTTTTTAATGAATTAGGTGGGTACTACTCTTTTGGAGAGTAGTGCTCAGTTTTGTCTATAACCTTTTCCCACCATATTGCCCTGCAATGTAAGTAGAGCTTTCTAATTATGCCAATCATTCCACTGTAGAAAAAGAGCCCTCCAGGAAAAAGCCTATGCTTTCTCTCCTGAGAGCTATACTAGCTCAGAGGGACAGACCATTTAGGGCTGGTTGCAGTGTCATTGAGATTATTGAGGAATCCCATGTGCCAGAATGATCTTTATGAACCAGCCAATCCCATTACTACAGAACTAGGAACGAATTTTATCCATTTTCTTCCAGCAACAAGGAAGTGCAAATCTGAGGGTTAATTTTTCTATTTTAACCATTGCCCTTGTGATTAGTGGAAACCTTGATTACTCTTTAAAGGACAAAATTTTTTAATTTCTTAGTTAACTACTGTTTTCCTAACTATAGTCCAGAAGCTGAAAGTCCTGAGAAACTACTATTCTCATTAATTATCTACTTCTTCTGGATAATTTGATCTCTAGCTTAAAAACATTATTTTTTTTTCCAAGCGTGGGAGAGTAAAACACTTTTCAAGAGTATGTACATTTTACTAACTTATTCCACAGGTATCAGAGTTCTGAGCAAGTTCCTTCATAGTTACGGCTTTTGCTTTATTTAATCATTTTAGTAATACCAAACAATGTTTGTGAAACTATAAGGTTATAATTTCTATTTATGTAAAATCATTTACCTTGCACAAAAATTCACTCAAAGAAAAATTGTCAAGTGTGGTTGGTACATACCTGAAACTCCAGTGGCTTGGGAAGCTGAGGCTGGAGGATTCAAGGCCAGTTTCAGCAACTTAGCCAGACTGTCAGCAACTTAGACCCTGTCTCAAAAAAAAAAAAAGAGTTGGTATGTAGCTCAGTGATAAAGCATCCCTGGTTTGATTTCTGGTAATAACAACAACAATAAAAAAGAAGAGAGAGACAAAAATTTTGAGGAATATTTTTTTTTCTATTAAAAATATGGAAAAACTAAGATGTAAATTTTTTTAATGTTTATTTTTATTTATTTATTTTTATGTGGTGCTGAGGATTGAACCCAGAGTCTCATGCATGAGAGGCAACTGCTCTCCCACTGAGCCACAACCCAGCCAAAGATGCAAAAATTGAAATGCTCAAGATGAGACTGACTGGTGGCAAATTTCTACATGTGAAGTTATCTTTCATTTTTCAATAAACCTATCTTAACTGAGCATGTGTCTGTCAAGACCAGTAACCTAGCAGGCTTTCTCAGTGATGGAGAAAGCAAAGGGAGGCACATGACAATATTTTAGTAGTTGTTGCCTTTAAGAAGCTCCTGGGTCTGTGTCCCTGTTGATCTGCATTGGAGATTCTTTCTAAACTACAACTACGGAATTTTTTCTCTGTTTAAGACTCTTTAAAACAAAAACGGACCTTATCTCTTCTTATCCTTTTGGGCTCAGCCTGACATCACTGTTCAGCATTTGGGATAAACTAGCCCCTGCAGGAGACAGTGAAAAAAACAAAGAGCAGGGAGGAAACAGGACTGTCCATTGCTTTCCTATAGTGTCAGACATCTTTGTAGGTGATTCAGAAGTTGGAATTTTAATTTCCCCCTTCCTCCTGTTCATGTAAATTTGTGTGGAGAATCAAAAGCCATTGACTATTGCTGTCCAAAGGTTGTCAGTAGTTCCTGCTTTTAAGTTGCTTACAGATATACAAATAGGAGACATAAAACAGTCAAGTTTTCAAAACAGCTTTTTTTTTTTTTGCAATCAATTAGATTTTGTTTAAGAAGAATTTTTTTCTGTGCTTTAGATATTTCATAACCTCCTACACTGTGTGGGGGCCATAGGAGTCATCTCTCCAGTGTTTGAGAATTTTCTCTTTTCCGAATGACCTTTTACTAGAAAGGAGTCTATACTCCCAGGAGGAAGTTATGTTTGGACATTCCAAACCATTATAAGTTAGTTCTTACATTAACATAAAATCCATTTTTTCTGGCATTCTTTTCCATGGTTCTGGTGTACTTTTCAGGATTTACATAGGATATCTAAATATTTGATAGGAGAACATTTAACCTATACCAAAACATCTGTCCGGCTTCCTCAAGCCTTCTCTTTTTCAGTATTTATGTTTCTATTTCATTTAACTATGGCCACCTGATGTGGTTCACAGACCCATTATTCTTGTTGGCCTTCTGCAGGCAGACTCTAACTGGCTAATACTTTTTTTCTTTTTCCTTTTTAAAATTTCACTCCTATGCTGACAGCTTCTGTTACTATTCCTCATAGGATTACTTTTGAAAACTACACGTTACTGTTTGGAATAAATGTTTAAAAGTCAGCTTCATAAAAAAATGTGAGACTGTAATGGAGGTCGAGGGTGCAGTAGGTGAAGGGGAGATTCAGCCATGAAAGTAATCCAAAAACAATTTTAGAGACTAGACTGTTCTCTTGGATAATTACAGTTTAAACATTCCTGGGCCAGTCGAATTCCTCCTGCATCAGTTGACACCCCCACCAACATTTTATTGACACTGGTCATTTTTCATCTTTCGTCACCATCAATCTCTTTGTGCTGTGAATGAATAATCAATCACCTTAGGACTCTTTACCTGGGTATTTGAGTATAAGCTCTGTTACTCATTTTGCTTCTGTGAAACTTGCTGGTCAAACTTCTAGTCAAGTAATCAATTTTCCTGGAGCTCTTTCCCTGAATGCTTGCTTACTTACATCTCTTCTCTTAGATTGTAAATTAGGTGAAACTAGTAGGTAAATATAGAAATGAAATATCAAACACAATTGTTAGGTCATAGGTTTTAAAGTTAGTTTCACAGGATGCAAAAGTGAACTAATAATAATAATAATATCAATAGCAACAGCATAATAGTGAAAATATATTGTTTCATTTGTCATTGTGCTACGCACTTTACATGTGCTATTTAATTTAACACTTAAACTATGCACAGATTTGGAGATGTTAAAAGAAATGCCAAGGCTAAACTGGATGTGGCAGATCCAGGCTACTAACCCGGATCTTTTTTTTTTTTTAAACTGGTGTGCTTAATCATTACACATGCTTCACAATAGATTCTCAATAAATTTTCATTAGCATCCTTTCATCCTGAAAACAAAGCTAAAAGGTTTTGCAATCTTAGTGGTGACTTTCTGTTCAATAACAGCAGCACAAAGGGTGAGTGAGTGTTTAACCCAGGAAAATACTCTTTTTCTTAAATTAGACTCTTTCATTTTTGATGGAGAGGATCTGTAGTTGGCAGCATATTTGAAATGCCTCATTAGCTGGTTTTTGACATTTTCTGGAGCAAACAGTTTAAAAAATAAAAGGAAAAAATCTACTGAAGAACACGTCTAATATAGGAATCTTGGAAAAGCTAAATAACGTAGAGATGAATTGATGGGCCAATGAAAATGTATGTTACATACAAATGCTTTTTAGTTGTGTGGTGTGTGAGAATGTGCTTTAGTGTCTAGGGTGAGATGCTGGTGTAAATTACACTATTGGGGTGCTTGATTAGTCAGGTATACAGTGGAATTCTTATCACTTGTTTTCTGAGCACCACCATTCTGTAAATTTATAATGTTTCCAAGAGCTGTTTTTATTTTTCTCAACCCCATTACAATAAAAGAAAGATTCCAGGTATTTTTTTCAGATAAACTTCTATATAGTTGGACCCTCTCTTTATAAATTCTCCTTTGGTGATAGATTACTTAAACCCAAACCCTGGGATTTTGCATATATCAGTTTGTGTTATAGCAAATTCGATTTAGCCTTTCTATCACATTGGTTTCTTTAATCTGATAGACCAAACGATGTACTACCTTTCACCCTCAAATATATGATATCTGTCACTTAAAACAGATTACATTAGGGGAGAGAAACTCACTTGAGTTAGAACTTGCTGTTGAGTCTCTATTGACTTATTGGTCAGTGCTTTGTGGTGTTCAGCTGTAAAACCTAATTATAACCCCTGTTATGTTTTATTTCCTCATCTCATGTTCTAGCAGCACACAAGAAACTTTTGTCAGTTGTCTTCCAGGATTTCGTCCAAATTTCTAGAGCTGCAGGACATCTTCCTTTTATCTAGTTTAAGAACAGTACTACATTATTTAGCAATTGACAATGCATGAGAATCTGTTTCTTAAATAATTATTGATGATTAGGCACCTTATGCTCATATGAAATAACATAACAAGGACTTATGGCATGCTGATACAGCAAGGCTATGTAGAAGACTAGCTCTTCATTGCATAATTACAATCATGAGTCTCCTGTGGTTTCTGTTGTATAGGGTAATGTCAAAGGAAACAATTTTTTTTTACTATTAGGGATGGACATCCCACCTGTGAAGACTTCCAAGCAGCTCTAACTGGCTTCATAAGAATTTTGAAATTTTTAAATCCTTAAGGCACCAACTGTCTTTTGATCTTCGTTGACAGAATGATTTCTTCTTCCATTTGAAAGAGGCTTTTCTCTCTTTTCTAATGATATTATCTTTGTATCCTATCAAGGTAAATTTTGAAAAAAATCTGTAATTCTATTGATTTACGTTTGTAGATCACTGGTGTACTTTGCCTGTAGAAGTTTTGGTGTGGATACAGAATCTAGTCAAAACCCCTGAGAACATTAGTGGATAAATGACAGCCTCATATGGTTGGCCACTGAGGAAGGATAGAGTGGTTATCAATGGCATTTTACAGATATAAAGGCCTTTTATTAAATGGAAACATAATAAATACATAAAAATGTTTATTTCTATCACTTTATATTGCACATATGGGAAATGAGAAAAAGCATTGTTTGTAAAGGTAAGTAGTGATGATTTCTTTTGCATGTTTATTGATTTTTAGATGTGAGTCTGTGCCCAGATGTTCTTCAGGGAGGAAAAAAAAAATCCTTTTATTTTTGATAGACCAGTTGCCTGAGCATCAACTTTATTTCAAGGGTGTTGTCATGAAAGAAATCACTCAATGTAGATTTATTTTGGGGTAGTTAGCAAAAGTTCAAGATAGCCTTTTCTGAAATATTCATAGAAGGATCCAAGATTTAATCAAACTGAGTGCTACGAGAAGAAAGCATGAGCCATTAAAGCAAGTATTCTATATGGTAGCTAAGTGTAGAAGATGAACAAGCATGCTGGAGTGCCTAACTGTCAGAGATCGAAACAGATAGACATCATACAGGTTGTTCATGGGGAAGGTGGAAATTAGAGGTGAGAGCAGGAGGAAGGTTAAGATTCAGACAAATTAAATTAATCTGGTCCAAGTACTGGCCACGATAGTGTGGCTGAGTTTGCATTGGCACGAAAGTTGATTTAAATCTGCCAGGACAGATAAGAATCCCAGGTTGGAAGTGGACCTGGGCCTGTAGTTTCTGATAGTTAAGTAGCTGTACATTGACTTAGAGTTGGTGGGTAATGGTTTTTCAAGGGACAGGTAATCTTTTATTTTATGCATGAAGAGATACAGCTGTTTAGAATTCAAATGATTTGTCCAAGGTTATAGCTAGGGCAAAGGCATCCACCACATGTAAAAAAATGTTAACTAGATTGTTATGAAAAGCTCAGGTGAGCTATTTTTTGAATGGTCCTTAACAGGATCCACCTCTGACCAAATAAACATTTACAATTTTTCTATGACCATTTTTACTTATTTTATAAAAATTTCCAAAAAGTCATTAGTGACAAAATCAAATTTACTTTAATATGTGCACATATTGTAAGCTTTTGTAAATGTAACTGCCCAAATTCAAATATCATTTTTAAGTCATATATCCTTATCTCCACTTTGCTTTATAATCTACACTATAATGAGATAGTTGTAACCTAAGAAACGTTCTTTCTCTCAAAAATTGAGTTATGAACATAATTTTATTGGGAAAATGATAGTAAGGAGTTTCAGATTCCAAATCGCATTTATTTTTCCTGAAGGGATTTCAATAATAGGAGCTTTAAAAATGCCTGTAAATGGATAGCCATCAAACTGAAATATCTCTAAGTAAATTTATTCTTGATTACTTCTGACTTTGGTCTAGTGTAACAACCTTTCTTTCCCTCACCGGAACTAATACAGTATAACATTCTTTCACCTTCTCATCACACTTACCAATGAATGACACAGGCTGTCAGACTGTGGGAACTGGGTCTTGATGCGGCTAGTTCTATCATTACAATAATAACTCATGTGTTGGAACTCAGGTAATTTAAGTGTTGATGTTCAGATGCTTGGTTGAATTATGAAAAGTTATGCTGTAGGTTTTTCTTCTTGTCTGTCTGTTATGTATTATTTTAAAAAAAAATAATCCTATACCAGTGTTTTTACTCTTCAGGCTGTCTAGTTCATCTCCTTTAACATTGCAGTATGGAAATAACCATACTAAACAGATTATTATGAAGTTCATTTCTGATAATAGTGTTATTTTGCCTCAGACACTAGAATATTTAGTAGTCATCTATGTTCTACCTCTAACAGACTGTAAGGGACTGTGTGGAAGGTATTCTAACTGTACTTTGGCTTGGTACTACTTTGTCTACTGCTATTTTTGCTTCCCTGAGATTTGATAAGCATTAATATTTAATGTATCTTTACAGTTGACCTTTTATATTTTTGAAAGATAAAACAGGATGCAAATGATAATTTAGATAAATCTTAAAGATTTTTTTAAAAATAACAAGTCAAAGTACAAGCAATAAATATATGCAGAATTTGGTAGAGCATTTGTGGGCAGACCTATTGGTACATAGGGAAACACTCTAATAGAGAAATGAAGAAAGTCGATAAATGGAGGATTCTGTCCATTCAATGAGCTGATATACAAAGGAAGAAGTGGCCATGTATGCCCACAAGACAGCTAGTGTATGGTTTATCTGTTCTTTCTGAAGAGTCTTGAGGAGCAGCCAGGTTGAGGGGTGGTCTTTTGCTCTTTACTTAGGAGCTCATGTACTCATACTCTACATGAGGGGATTATTGAGGAATTTCTTTCTCTTAGTTGTTTCCAGATAGCAGTCAAACCAGAGATGAGGCTCCTGAAGACACCTTACAGGGGAAATGAGGTTACCAGTGATTTGAAGGGTTTTACTACTTTCTTGAGGAAAGTAAGGTAATAGTCGCTGGGGAATCTGATCTTTGAAAAGGGATTACTTCATTTTACCAGTAGATTCTCATTATCTCATATTTTAAACTAAAATAGCAGTATAACCTCTTGAGTAGAGGTACTTGAAACATTGTCAAAAGGAAGAAAAAAATAGTGGTTGTTTGAAGTCATTCTGTTTGCCCTGAGAAGTGAGAAAAATTTCATTTCCTTGTAATTGACCTACAGATGTTCTGTTCTATTTCCTCCTCTTCCTCCTTTTCCCATCTCTCTTGTTCCTTGCTTGATGAAGATTGGAGAACACTAATAGCTTGTGAGTAGAATGTTGCCTAAGGCACAAGAGACACATGCGCAGCAAATATCAGATTTGAAATCTATGCATGCTACCCTGGAGTCTGCCAAATAGTCTCTGTATGAAGGTTGCCAGTGACCCAAATGGGGTGAGAACATCTTGCCAACAGGCATATGTTACTCCTTTCCACAGGACTGAGAAAAGGCGGTAAGTATGTATTTAGAAGCAGGTTCAAGAGTGTGAACCTGTGTCTGGCAGTGTTTTAAGAGAACATGAAAGATGCCTTGAAGTTGTTCATATCCTTTAATCTTCTACTTGAAAGTCTCTTATTAACAATATAAATACCCTTTTACTGTCCTATGGTCATTCAGCATTTTTGTATTTACAGCTTTGTGTAACTGTGGAGAGCCATGCTGTGAATTCAATCAGCAAAATAGTACTTACTGACTTTTATATTACTAATAGATGCAGGGATCCCCTGCTAGTTTGGATCACAATGATCACGTAGGAAGAATCAATTTAAAAGTGTTTCATTGGCCCTGCATATCTTATTTTACTTTGTTGTGCTCAAGAGTGCCAACTTATTGGAAAAGTTTGTCATGTTGAAATAGAGAAAATCTTTGGTGTTTAAAATGTTTTTTTTTCCAAATAATAGGAATTTTAAAAATCTCTTCACAATTAGTTTGTAAATGGGAATATTTGGACATTAAAGTATATCAATAGAATACTTTCAAACATGTTTACCAATATTGTTCCCTATCAGGGTTACTTTCTTTGTTCTTCTACATTAGAATGTAGTGACAGCAGTTTTAGAAAGATGTAACCATAGTTTTAAGAAGAATGTGATGTATTATAATAGAAGTTATAGTGAAATTATATGTCTATATATAGAATTAGAGGATTCTAGAGAAGAAAAAAGAACTAGAGAAAATGAATGGATATGATTAAGGGTCATGGAAAGTTGGTGGACAACAATAAGGGATGAAGCCAGGAACTGAGATCAGACTGTGAAGAGTTGTAATAGTTATTACCAAGGAACCTTGACTTTATTTAGTTGACAGTGGTGTGTTATAGACAATGTTTAATGGAGGAATCTATTTTTATTTTTTTGGATTTCACCTGTCTCCAATGCAATTCTCTGTAAAATATTAACTATAATTGTCTACCCAGTTTTTAAGTGAATGCACTGGTTATAAGTTATTAGAAAATTAGCTTAAACTGAAAGCTCATTTATTCCTCTATTGGACCATCATGCCATATGGGAAAGAAAACTACCTCATCGCCATCATCATCACAAAGTCACTATCTGACAGCACTGGAATCTTTCTCTGCTAACTGCTACACATCCCCATCTGTTATTTCTCATAATAACATTTTGAGGCACTGTTATGCCCATTTTCCATATGAGAAACATGAGGCTAAGAGGTTCTAAATAACAGAGGAGGATAGACAGAAGTTAGATAGGGGTAGCAAAACACTGTTAGATAAAACATACTAGTTCTGGTTTTCTATAGCATAGTAGGGTAGTTATTGATAACAACTGTCTATGATATATTTCAAAAGAACTAGAAAAGAAAGGTATATGAATTGTAATTCATTCTGCTGTCATATAATAAATTAGAATAAAAAATTAAAGAAAGAAAGGTAAGAATGTTCCCAACACATAGAAATGATAAGTCTTTAAGAATATAGAAGTGTTTGTTACTCTCATTTAATCATTACACATTGTATACATGTATCAAATTATCATACTGTACCCTATAAAGATGTACAAAATGTACAAATATTATTATAAAGACTTAATGTTTTTAAAAATAATTACTATTTACCTGTGCCTCTTTGTCATATGGATTTATCAGTGAGTTAAATAACATGATTGTGTGTTTCTGAAATATATTAAAATTATTTGGGTCTAGATAAGCCATAAGGCTCAGTGGAATTGGAGTTTCAACTCTGGTATTTTAGATTAATTGTAAGCTCACGCGTCCATTGGGATGAGGAGCTGGGAATGTCAGGACCTTGGACAGTTCCCATGCCTGCTCCCTCTGAGCATCTTCATTTGCTTTTTTTCCCCCCTACTGATTTGTCTTTTCCCTCTAATTTGTGTTTTCAATTCCCTTATCATGTTATTTACACTGGCTCACTCTTCTGATTTTCTAATCCAAAATTTTGATGTTGGAACCTAACTTCCCAGTTTATCTTTTAATACTTGAATGTAAGTTTGTCACTGCCTAGTCTGCGCATTGGCTATCTTGCGTTGAGGGCTCACTTCTTATTTCTATAACTAGACCTAGGGGAAGGGAAAGACTGTGATATTAATCCTCCTCCCCATAGCCCTGCCCATCAGCAAGGAGAGTGAATGGCACAGGTCCTGAAAGGTACAACATTTGTTGTGACAAAGTTTTGTGCATTAACCAGAACTTTATAAATTTATTGGTAGCTAGTATTATCAAGAAATATTGTATTATCATAAAAACCTCACTTTTTTATTTCAAAATGAAAATATCTGAGTAATTAGTGGGGGGGATTGTAGTATATGGAAATTAGCATGATATTTGGATGATTAAAATCCTTTGGTTTTTATCTTCTTCCTTAATAAAATTTATATATATATATATATATATATATATATATATATTTACTGGCAGAAGAATTTAGAAATCATCTTATTTCCTGGCTCCACCCAATTGATTTCTGTCCTTCAGCATATTCTAAGATTGCAGCATAAAAATTCAAAGTCTGAGCAATATATATTTGTCCATCATATGGGAATTCTTGAATTGCAATATTTTAATTTTGTATTTTATAGACTGTTTTGTTTGGAAAAGGTAAGGCTATTGGAAATATGAGTGCATGAACACAATCTTGATACTTAATTACTCCATGATCTATAAGGATTGCCAAATTATTAGTAGTAGTCATGTTGGTATTTACCATTCTATGCTGTAAAAACTTTAGAGAGTTCTGCAGTAGGTGTAAGAAACATCTGAGGGGTTATTTAACATCAAGGTTTAGTTTACCCACAAAGAACAGAATGTGCAAGAAATAATTGAATTTAGGGTAGCAGATACACTGAACTCCTATCTAATTTAAGTTTGTACAAGTAAGGTATTCAAACAGAATGTTTTTCCATTCTTTTTCTTTTATGAGAAACAAATAAGTGGCAGATTTTCTACTATCAGAGATTGAATCATTAAAAGAACTTAGGATGTCAGTTACAGGGTGAATGTAGAGTCAATCAATCACTTACAAATCTGAACCCACCAAATAATGGTAATGGGTATGTGAATTTAGGTGGAGAAAATAAATAATCCTGAGATACCTTCTGAGTCATTAGAAAAGATCCAGTGACTCACCTATAGTTCTAGTTTTATATACCTACTATATTTTAATTGCTGTGGGAGGGGGATCTAAAGATATGTAAGATATGGCAGAGGTGGCAAGAGAGATACAAACCAGAACAGCGAGAGTGTGGAGCACAGAGTCATTAACTTCTGGTGAGATAACCTGGACAGGCTACATAGAGGAGGGTTTTTGATGAGCTGGATGTGGACTGGGGAAATAGGGATTAGTCTAGAGAAAAAAACAGTGAGAGAGCAGACATGGAGGTGGGAGAGTTATCTGAATGCTTAGAGAACAACAGGGGATTTTGGGGGAGAAAACAGATTTTACAAGGGACATGTAGCTTAATTCGCAAAGGAGACCTAATGGATTCATTTATGAAGAGTTAGAATTTCAGGCCAGCCGTTTGGATCATATTCCACAAGTAATGAGCAAAAGAATTTTGCACTATCAATCAAAGAAACATTTTTGAACTATGTTTTAAGAAGCCTGTCTAGACTATGTGTGAATAGATTACAGAAATTTATTTAGGTTTGTGGTTATTCTAGGTACAGTTTGTTCTTTAAAATTGGTGGTAAATGTGTATGTGGTAATTCTCTCAGACATAAGGGAAGCAACCACAATTTCCTGTCTTCATGTTGTTCTGCTTACATGCCAGTGTTCTATGGTCGGAAGTGATATTTTGAGAAACAAAAGTTTGAAAGAAATTGAAGTAGTTAAAAATCTAGCTTTGTGATCCTGTTGAAAATTTTTCATCATGCCTTTGAAAAGTGAATCTAATGTGCTCATCCAGCTGTATATCTGTGGAACTAACTGTGTGAAGCCAGAGTGAGGTAGAAGGGAGATGAGGTCTGAATCTAGCTGGGGACACAGTGGCTTGGAAACATGCAGCTTTGGTGACAAAACCAAACCAAAACAAAAAACCACAAACAAACAAGCATTCCTCATGCTTATTAGGGTTTTTTTTTTTTTAAAGAAACAGGGATTTAACAATGGAATCCAAAAGAATGACACCCAAGACAGTACAAGGGAAGGAGACATTTATACACCATTCCTTCCTGCTCCACTTTGAACCCACTAATTGAACTTGGGAAATAATAAATTAACATTGGGTTTAAAAGTCTGTAAAATTTTCATAAAATTCTACTTTCCAAATTTATGCTTTGTTGTGAGTGGCAGTTGAAGTGTTTTTTGGTCTGTTAGCGTGAGCCTGTATGAGCCAGTCCCTCCCTCTCTCCCTCCATAATACTGGATTTTGCTGTTTCCTTGCCTGTTCAGATCACATAACATTGGTTATATACATTGACTATACTAGTCAGGCAATTGTCTAGTCAAATTTCTATTTTTCTTGGTACTGTAAACACAGTTGCAATTTTGTTTTATATGTTTTTTGAACCTAGGTTTGTCTCCACAACACATACCATCCCTTTTATTGCTGCTACAGAAAGTGCATGTCTCAATATAGCACTTACAACACTCCATTGTGACTGTGGATTTACCTCTCTCCTAGTCTTTCAGTTTGTTGGAAGGAGGCACTGTCTCTCCTTTCTGTATTCCAGTGCTTAACATAGAACCTGGCTGTCACTATAAAATTCACAAATGTTTATTGAATGAATACTATTAATTAAATAAATGGATTGAATTTACATAGATAACTGCACCATTTTTAAGTTGTCAAAACACCTAGTTGGTTTAACACTCTAGTAAAACAGCCTATCACTTAAGTGAGAGAGAAAAAAGGTCAGCCATTTGTTTAAATTATGGAAATGTCAGAGTTGCATATTCATTCATTCCTTTATTTAGTAGGAACTGTGCTAAGGGAATTGGGGATAACTACACTTTCTCGTTAGTACAGTGAGAGTGCTTACTGTTTATGAATGCAGAAAGGGCTCTCCAAAGAATGAGCATTTATAATGTACTGGGGAGCTCAGAAAGGCTTTCTGTCGATTTAGATTCAGAGTTACTTGAGGAACATAGAGAAGGGTACTTAAGAGATGAGAAACAGGCACTGAGGCACTGAGTTGGAGAGAGCATGATGATTCAGGGAAGTACAAGTTGTTCAGCATGGTTAGGAAAAAGGCTGGGAAAATAGATGGATTTTTTATTGGACATTTAAAAAATTTTAAAATCAAATTAAATTATAAAATATTTTTCTAGGAGTTACTTATTAAGTGATATGGAATATGATTATGTTCTCTCTCCTTTCATCTATCTTTATTAAAAATAGAGTTTTATTTCTCCATTTCAAGAGTAATGCATAGTCATTAATGAAACTTGGATAACATGGAAAAAACAAAATTAAATGAAATACCACCTGTAATCATTCCATTCAGAGATATTACCACATTGTCTTTCTTTTTTGCGGGGGGAGAGATTTGATTGAACTCAGGGGCACTCAGCCACTGAGCCACATCCCCAGTGCTACTTTATATTTTATTTAGAGACAAGGTCTCAGTTGCTTAGTGCCTCGCTTTTTGCTGAGGCAGGCTTGAGATCTTCCTGCTTCTGCCTCTCGAGCAGCTGGGATTAGAGTCATTCACCCCTGCACTTGGCCTGGCTATATTTTCTTATGGATTTTTTATGCCAACATCTAACATTAGATGTCATTAACAGTAATACCCTGAAGCATTCTTGCATTTTTTTCTTTAAAACCAATATTTCATATCTGCATTTCATGAATGTACAGCATGGGAAAAATCAAAGTCGAGACATAATTTTTGAATTTTTATTTCAGAAAGGAAAAAGAAAGCTAACATTTATTGACTATCTAGTAGGCTTTTCATAGAAAATATTATTATTAGTCAACCAAGTTCAATTTGCAAGAGGCATCCAGACTACAATCTCTAGAAGATGAGAAATAACTATCTTTACATGGGTTTCCTTTTGCAGCTTCAGTGGTTTGCTAATTATTTTAACAATCCAGAGAATCATTTGAAAAATCACAGTTGACCCATGTCTTATTTGAGGAATAGGTTATAGATCAGTTTCCTTTATTTGATCATCTTTTTCTATATTCTGTATTCTAAAAAAAGTCAAATGGCATGCATTTTTAAAGTGTTAAGTCTGTGCAGCTTTTTGTAAATGAGGAAATTGAATAATCAAATACTTATTGCTTTATGATGATTGAAAATGACATAAATGTTGATCATTTCTGCTTGAAAAAAAATTCCCATATTCAGAGTCTTCATGAACACTTACATTCTGGCAGATGCACATATGTGCATACAGTACTGTAAAATGCTATCAAATTTAAGAACTGGGTTTTTAAAGTAAAGCTGTTTGATGCCTTTGGCTTGATAAGTTCCAACGAAGTCTTATTTTATACTTAATGTGAAACAACATAGATGTTTATAGTTTTATCATTTATTTTATTATGGAAACTGAGATGATTTCATTAGGGTTTGAAGTTTGGATTTCAGTACTGACTTAATCATTGTTTCTCTTTTGTGGTGCTGGTAATTTAACTCCGGGCCTTGCACAGTCAGGCAAGCATTCTACCACTGAGCTCCTCCTCAAACTCTGACTTAATAATTTTAGTCTTTTGTCTATAAATGTCTTTACCTGCACATGTCTATCAAAATGATTACTCTTCAGCTATGAACCCCTGGATGGCAGGGGAATATATCTATAATACATAAACAAATGTTTTATACAAGGAATATGTATTAAATTCTCAGCTGAGAAAGTAAAGTGAGTTAGGGGCATCAGAATGGCAAAAGGTGGTTTTTGTATATAATACACACAAAACAATTTAGTTTATGTAGGAAAATCAGGGCCTTGAAAGAGAATCTCACAAAACGGGGATGGCATATGATTCAGTGTTTACTGCCAAATGCTATCGCCTGCTTCAGTAAAGGAATGATGATATTATTGTCCTTGGAATATATACTAAGAAACTAAAAATATATCCAAAGCAGCAACTGGTGAGGAGTTGAGAATCAGAAGTCTAAAACCTTGATAATACAAGGAGCTATATCTGTAATGTCAACAATAAAGATGTTTATTCCATGATACTTTATGAAGGGTGCATACTTTGATGTATGAGTAGCCACTAAGTTCTTTTCTTCAAACCCATCATTAGAATCTTGCCTGGTGGAGCACTGTTTCAGAGGGGCCAGTTGGTGATCTCAGGAAGTGTATGTTAGGTGTTAAATATGGCCTTTATTAAATATTAAATTATATAAACTTATAATTCATTGAATTGTATTAAAGAGAGGCAGTTCTCAAAATGTATCACTTATGGTTATTTCACTACATTTTGACATTATCTGATCTTTTTTATTTTTTAATTGATAAATAATTGTCTGTGGTTGGCAATCTATCAGTAATCTTATTCTCTAATCTAACCTCCTTTGTAAGGCTCAAAGATAATAATATGCTGTCGGAGACCCAGGTGTGGCAAATTTCACTTTTGAAACCTTTAATTTTTTTAAGGCATCGAGTGTTTGCCTCTTTGCTGGTAAGGGAAGCTCAGAGCAGCTCAGCTTCTGTGTTATGTGCTCTTTGTAAGCAGCAGGAGCAAAGGGAACCAGCCAATTTAGTGATTTTGGAGTTTTATTTTCCATTTGGGGGACACATTCCATGATACAGTCAGTTCTGCTGTAATGTTCATTTGAAAACACAAATTTGTTCCAGCACAATTGATATGTTAGGAAGCAATTCAAATATAATGTGAATTTCACATTTGTTTATGCATAATTTCATTTGTGAGTGAAGGAAGACAACTGTACCCAGCTGAATGGAGCCAAATAGAAATAGAGCAAAAGTCCATTTCTCAAACATCTACCAGCAACCTCACAGCTCAGACCTCTGCGTTGAGCCACACCTCCCTCCCTCTGGCAATACAGCCTTCTGATTTCAGACCATCCTCTTTCCACCATGTCGCAATCACTCAAGTTGTAGCTCTTGCCATTCCCACTTCCACAAGCCAACTTCACATTGCTTTCAAGATAGAAATTATGTATTAACTTCAAAACATGGAACTATCTTACTGTTTATGTATTTCTTAACCAAATAACATATAAAATTCTCCTATGATTTTTATTGAGTCCCTGTTTGGTTTTTGTCTCACAGGTGAAGTTTTTAGAATGTTGTATCTCTAAGCTCAGTTTTTTCCCTCATAAACTCTGTGGTTATTATTGAATAATTTTGCATAATGTGTGATACTTAGGAAGGCCTATGTTGTGTTACAGCAGCACTAATTTATTTTCAAAAAGAACTGTCAAAATGTCTAATTGTGATAAGACTTTATGATTTGCAATCTACAGTTTTTGTTTTCATTATTTTCTTTAGTCTTTGAGGAAGATATTTATGTAAGAATCAAAAGATGAAAGAGTGAGAACCTTGTCAAAGGTTGATATTTTGCAAATGTCGAAACTGTAGTCAAACCTAAATCTTCTCTCAGGGCAATTCTTCTACCAACTCCATAGACCAAGAAATGAGAATTCAGACTCATTTCTTTTCTTTCCTTTTTTAAAAATAGTAATTAATTTTATTCTTTTTAATTTTTTTAGTTGTTGATGAACTTTTATTTTATTCATTTATCTATATGTGGTATTGAAAATCAAACCCAGTGCCTCATACATATGAGGCAAGCACTGTACCACTGAGCCACAACCCCAGCCCCAGACACATTTCTTTGACCACTGTCTTGCAAGTGTGTAAGGTCTAGCCCTGTATAGGCAAAATATTTCTAGCAGTCAAAGGAACAATGGTGACTGAGCAGTAAATTAAAAAAAAATAACGTAAGATTCTTAAGTGAAAGACACTTTAATTGCAGGTAATAAGAGGTTGAACAATAGAGAAATTTGGGTGAAAGAAACATTTAAAGTCTAAGAGTGATTCACTCATTAGTCTCTCCTAGAAGCTCCTTTTGTGGACAATGACTATTGATCCCCTGGGAATTTCATGATGCCCATGGTATTGCCCTGGATTTTGGTAACTTTCTTGCCTGTAGTGAGTGATAACATAGGTAAAAAGGGTGCATTCCTGTATTCTTATGTTGCATATCTTTTCTCCTGTCTCATTACCCCTCCTACCATCATTTCTTTATCCAGGTTTTACTTTATACTATTTCCTAAGATAAAAATATTGATCAGAAAAAGGTTGACTTAAGTAATCTAAAATGGGTATGTTGCCACGAGTCAATTTCTCAAGTTCTTACCTTTTTAATAAAGAAAGGAGTGAACAAAAGTATTGTTTAATTGTTATTGTAAGGAAAGTTCTTTGAGGACAAAAACAAAACAAAACAAAACAAAAAATCCCTACCTTTTAGACGTTAAGAAGAAGCCAACATGTTGTCTGCCTTGGAAATATGCCTTATTAACTTGTAATGGAATTGCTCACAGGATGGCATTATTGTCGTTCTTCAGCTGACGTGTCTCTTATCTCGTTCTGGAATGCTAATGTATTTTTGTGAGTAGCATCGACAATGGTGTTACAAACCTGCTCACTAGAGGTTTTAAAGATACCTATGCCAGTATGACAAATGGATTCTTTAAATTAAATTAAAACGAATCTGGCCCTTGTGTGTTGAGCTGTTAAACTGAGGCAATCACAGTGATTCGTGAATCTGTGCTACTTCAATGCACATGCGAAATGCAGTGTTATAATATGAGATTAATTCTAACATTTGCATTTTGCCTTGCCTCCTATGCCAGAGAATCAAATGTCACAATCTGTGTTGCTTTCTTAAATTTTCAGTAAACCAGAACTCCTTTATAGGAAAAGACCCTGTAAAATCTAGCAGTATGGCATACTATTTTTTTTTCAGACTTTGAGCATTCTACCAACTCTTAACACATACAGTATTCTAGTAATGCTTTAAAAGATAAGCTTATTGTCTAAATTTTCTATATCCAGTGGCAAATGTCAATGCCTATCATTTTAAAGCAGAAGCCACAGTATTTAAAAATATGGTTTTGGATGGCTGGGGTTGTTACTCAGTGGTAGAGCACTTGCCAATCATGTGCAAGGCCTTGTGTTTTATTCCTAGCACCATAAAATATGCTTTTGGTGATAAAATTTCTTTGCAACAGCCTATAACATGACTTCTTATGTTATTTATTCTCATCATCTTCTGTTGAGTATTGCAATTCTTGAATACTGCAGGAGAGGTTTATGAGAGATAAGCAAATGAAACAAAGTGAGCAGTTTCTAAGTTCCTGGCTGATTCATCCACTCATCCATTAATGTCCCTCTGGTGTAGGTAAGTGCTGTCCTCTTTGTAGAGAGGATAATGGAAAAACAAGGATAAAGGAGGTCTTATAAGAACTAGTTGATCCAATTCTAGAAGGGATGAGTTTTGAATTCTGTCATCATAAAAGTGATCACTGTTTCAGATGATGAATAATCCAAGTATCTTGAACTTGTCAATGTGCAATGTATAAATGTACCAAAACAGCTTAAATAAAATGTACCAAGGTAGCTTAAATATTCCTTGAACACATTTCCTTATTTTGCCTTATATTTCTGTCCCCTGAGGCCAAGGGTAATGTGACTTTTGCCAAGGACACTCACTGAGTGCTGTTGAACTTGTACACTATAAAGATGTACGATAATGATCAGTCAATAAAAAATTTTTAAATAGTCCAGATATTTTTTGGGACAAATCTGCATTGAGTAGCTTTTTAAAAAAATAAATCCTCCTTCCTTTTCCTTTCTGAACTGTCTTCTCTGTGTGCATTAAACTAAAAGGACTCAAAAAACAGTAGATTCACTGTGAGTACTTGTGATGGGAATCAATGAACAGGCCTGGAGAGCATCCTGTAAAATGCAGCCCAGAGCCATGGTGAAGTCTACTAGATTAAGGGCATTTATATTCAGGCCATGAAAGAAACCTCAAAGAATACTTAGCAGCCATCCTGTCCAGGCCCTCCCAAGTACTCGTACAGCTGAGCACAATCCTCTTTCAGTCTCTCAGGAAATAGACCAGATGATAAAAGAAAGTTTGCTTTGTTGTCTATTAGGTTTGTTGCCATCATCCTGCAGGTCAGATGTCTAAAGTGTGATGCTTTCCCTAGGTGCTTAATCCACACCAGTATAAAAAATAAAGTTGCTATTGTTTTTGCCCTTTTGTGTCTTAGAGATCAATAAGTTAAATAAAACTGAAATATTTAGAGTATATATCAGCTGTTTTAGGCTAATATTTTGGTGATTACAGACTGGATACCAAAATGTAATCATGGCTCCTTCTATCCATAGACTGCAAGGGATTGGATTGGGAGGCCAGACTGGCCCTCTTTCTCTATTCTGGTCACTGTGCCCTGAGCTTCAGGCTAAAGAAAGCACTCAATGTCCCCCTCACCCTTGCATTCTCCTCATCTCCCTAGCAACTGCAAAGGCACTGTTTCTAAGTAGCATCAGTGCCTGAAACAAGCCCTTGAAAAAGGAAAAAGATCATTGTCTCCAAATCATTGTTATTGATTTTTCCCTCAGTAAGTTTGTGTACATCCATATGCGCAAACATTTTAAGTATGAAATGGTAAGAATGAAGTCACTTATTGAAATGAAGTGAGCAGCTGAGTATCACCAGGCAGCTTAAATATTCCTTGAACACATTTCCTTATTTTGCCTTTTATTTCTATCCCCTGAGGCCAAGGGTAATGTGACTTTTGCCAAAGACACTCACTGGGTGCTGTTGAGCTTGGAATGAGCCATTTCTCTGGGAGGACATCCTGTTCGCTCATTCATTCATTCACTCATTCATATCTATTGAGTGAGTATCAATTATTTATCAGAAACTGCAGGTGCTGGAGGCAGAGACACAAACGAATAAATCTCTTACTCTGTGGACTTTTCTTTCTTCCTTCCTCTCTCTCTCTCTCATTTATTTTTGAGACAGAGTCTTGCTATATTGCCTATACTGGTATGGAACTCTTGGGATCTAGTGACCTTCCTACCTCAGCCTCCCTCAAAACTGAGATTACAGTTGTGCACAGCCATGCCTGGATACTCCTGTGGAGTTTCAATTCCATGGTAGAGCCTTTCATGTCTTGATATAACTCATGAACAGTGTCCAGCAAAAGGCCTGCCATATAATGGGTGATCAGTGATTGCTCACCTTTTTATCTTCTCATTACCTAGATTTTTATTTTCTAAAGGACATAGCTTTTAGTTGGCTTAAAATAATACCTATTTTGGCAGTTTGTTGGGATCTTCTGTGAGCTAAAATAAATATATTCAAAAGGCCAACTCACTGCCTTCACACAGTGGGAAACACCAGGACTGTTGATGCACTCAGTTTGAAATTTATTTTTATATAATATTCATTTATTATTTATCTTCCGTTTCAGTTTGGTTACACCAAATTTCCATTATATTTTCCCCATCGTGGCATTATGAATCAGCTGATGAATTTAGTAAACATTCCTTTAACCACTTTTAAATTCATTAGGAAGGGGTAGAGAGAATGTACTTTTAGGGCCACTTATAGTATTTTGGATGTTCTCAGGGTCCTTCCCTATAAATGACTAATTCAATAAATTGCAAATTCATATTGGATAGGAACAAGGGCATTTTCTGTGGTCACATTTATAACTGAAAAAATAATGATGACTAAACTGTGAGAAACACAATGGAATCTTTCAATAAAAATCCATTCAAGCAAAGCACTTAACAGATGAACAAATACTGATTCACCTGCCAAGGGGCTTTTATATCTTTATAGCCTTTCTCCCTTACAAACCATCTCATTATCCTGTTGTTAGGAAATGCTGGGACAACCAGTCCCATGACTTCTATTTTGCTGGTTAACATCTTCTGTTTCAAAGTGTTTGGGGAGTGGGGAGGGAGGTTGTATGTATACACATGTATGAGGGTATGTGTGTGTGGTTACGTGTGTATGTGAAATACAGAGAGGAGGGGATATAGTTACTTGGAAAATATATTTATCTGTCTTTTTAATCCTGTCTGAATTTCATTCTTTGAGACCTATAAATTCATTTCTGTTGGGTACTGCCCTTAGAGGAAGTCACTTCACTGTTCTACATCTTCTTCTTTCAGTGAAAAAGCAGGTAGGGAGGGTGAAGTTTGTGAGAAGACCTTTGTGGCCCATTAGCATTAAGTTTATTTTATTCTTTTTATAAATGTTCCAGAGGAAATGTGCACTGTGTTCCCCTGAACTAACTCCCCAATGCTCATCAGGGACAATTGTTCTGTCTGAGACTATGAGAGTGTGGATGATCAATGAGATAGAATTTGATCTAGAAACCTGAGATTATGAGGTGGAATTCATAACCAGTTTTTCACTAGTGCCTACTTCTCTAGTTTCATGTTTTTTTTTTTTATTAATCAGTTGGAGAAAACTAGTCAGTGGAGTTAGAAGTGCTAGGAAAAAATATACATATTTGCAAATCTTTTCATTAAAACTTGGGAAAAGAAATTAGGTGAGGAAAACATTTTAAAAAATTCTAAAAGAATCTGCCTGAGAAAACATGAAATTCTTCAGAGAAATTAGGCAGTTGTACCATTTTTAAATAGAAGATTTAAAAATCTTTAGAGCCTTTACAAAATATAAGATTTACTATCAATTTTATATGCTAGATAATAGAACAACTTGTTTTTGACAGATCGAGAAGGTTATAACAGATTATTATTACTTTACCCAATAATTGTATTGATTCATGAAATATATAGAGATAATAGTGTGTTGATAAGTAGGTCTTTGACACAATCTTCTCTAGATTTCCTCAAACCTCACATATTTACAAATACATGGCTTCATAATTTGTTCAGTTTCCATTAGGAACTGTTGCTGGATGTGCTACGATCTGATGTTTCTCCACTTCCTTGACCTTGATCTTCACTTTGGCTCTCCTGGGTAGCTGAAACACCCTCTCCACTCATCCATCTGCTTCCACACTTGCCTCCATGGTCTTTTCTCCAGACAGCAATCAGAGTGATTCCGCTAATATATAAGTTAGTCAAAGAGTTGGTGGGCAAAATGTTCTCTTATAGATATATTCTAAAATACTAAATGAATGGTTAGTGATGGAATACAAAATATTATCATTTTGAGATGATCATCAATAGGTCATTGCACCAAAAAATGAAGACTACCTGCATTTCTGTTCCTCTGATGGATGTATAACCCTTTTACTGATGAACAAGTCTTACCCCCAGATTGGATCTTGCATCTGAGCAAGCTGCAGATCTAATGACCAATTTAAAGGAGACAGAGGAACAGGTGAAGTGAAACCATAGGCACAAAATTAGCAAAATCCAGACTGCAGAGAAATCTGCAGCACAAATGACCCAGTTTCTTCAGTAATAACAAAAGAAGATGCAAGAAAAGAAAAAAAAAAGATATTGGGGATCTGATGGATTAAAAGAGACTTAATCCATCACATGGATTAATGATCACAGAGTGTAGATTTCTCAAACATATAAGCTTAAAAAAAAAAGACTGTATGTGTACTAAGGAAATAATGACCACTGACTAAATATGAACATCCGATGATATTAAGTAAGCATTCTTAATTGTGTAAATGTGAATCAGAAGTGTGGTGGTAAATATTTAATGATCAGGGATCCAGAAAAAAAGTCTTGATTTTAATGTGTGTTGATTTCCACGGAGTTTACTCCTTGCGTGGCCAATTTCAAGCCATCCACTTGAAGTCATGGATCCCTGATTGGGAATAGATGTGCATACTGATTTCTCATAGGCCAAGCAGGTCTGAGTCACTCTAGTCTGCAGGTGTGGCAATTGTATTGTAATGTTCTTAAAAGAAAAATAATTTCAAAAATAGTTCATGTCTTTTAGAGACCTTTACTAAAAATACTTATGGTTGAAATTACATGGTGTTTGAGGTTTTCTTCAAAATGATCTGGTGTGAGCGTGGGATAAAAAACGAAATACTATTGTCTGTGAGTCAGTGATTTTGAGACTCAATCATAGGTACACTGAAGTTTATTATACATTTTTCTGTTTCACCTGTGTGTAAAATCACATAAATTAGAAAAGATACACAAAGTAATTTCTTTTACTGAAAACTCTCCAAGTACTCCCTGAGTAGAGGCCAAAGTTTCAGTTGTGGCCTAAAATGCCTTTACCTGGAAGAAAGTATTTTTGAGAATTCACAACAGCCAATGCAAAGGCCCTGCAGTGGGAGCAGACCTAGCACATTTCTGGAACAGCAAATAAATCAGGAGGAGCCAGTTTCACACTGCTTATTTGTGATCCAGCTGTTGTACTCCTTGGTTTAACCCACATGAGTTAGAAATTTATTTGCACCCAAAAACCTGTGCACAAATATTTATAGCAGCCTCATTTATTCATAATTGCCCAAGCTTGGAAGTGATTAAGATGTCTTTCTGTAGGTCAATCAATAAATAAACTGTGGTATATCCAGACAATGGCATATTATTCAGTGCTAAAGAGAAATGAGCTATTGAGTCATGAAAAGACATGGAGAAACCTTAAATGCATGTTATTAAGTGAAAGAAGTCAATCTAAAAAGGCCACATACTTTAAGATTACAACTACATGACATTTTTGGAACAGGCAAAACTATGGAAACAGTAAAAAAAAAAAAAAGAAATCAGTGTTTGGCTGGGTATGTAGCTCCGTGGTAGAGCGCTTGGCTGATATGCACAAGGGCTTGGGTTTGACTTTCTGTACCACATACACACGCACACACACACACACACAAAATAATAAAGAAAGAAAGAAAAGAAGAGAAAAAAGAGATCAGTGGATGCCAAGAGTTAAGGAGGGGGAGAAGGATGAATAGGTGGAACACAGAGGATTTTTAGGATGGTAAAAATACTCTGTATGGTACTATAAAGATGGATAAATGGTTTTTCCAAACCAACAGAATGTACACGAGAAGTGAACCATAATATAAAGTAAGAGTGATTATGCTGTACTATTGTAAGTTTGTTTATTGAACTTACAAAGTAATAAATGTGCTACTTTGATGAATGATATTGATAGTGGGTGAAGTTATATCTGTGTATGGGGGAGTAGGGAATATATGGAAATTCAGTAACTTCTACTCTATTTTGCTGTGAAACTAAAATTACTTTTTAAAAGTCTTTTTTTTTTTAAAAAAAAAGCCTAATAAAACTGGGAGGAGAATACCTAAGTGGTGCTTTAGTGTGACTAGTTAAGGAATAAAATGAAGGGCTTCTCCATTGGTACTTCTATGTAATTGTACCAGGTTGTTATCTATTGATTTGCAAATAGGAGCATAAATAGATTTCAGGAGTGAAAATTGACACTGTATTTTGAAATTTAGAGTGGATTAGATTTCATAGTTGGTTCTGTTTCCTGCAAAAGATGCTGGTTGTGTAGTGATACTCATTTCAAATCACTTCCAAAATATTCTAGTTGCCATAGCAGCCAAAGCTGATGATGGAATTTATATACAAATCTCTCAGAAATGAGATATACCCAGAAAGTCTTTAGAATTGCTTAAGGTAGTTGGATTTTTAAGTTCTTTGCATTTATTGTAGCAAGTAAGACAGTAGTGTTTTTGTGCTACAAATATTACATGCCTGGGAGGCATGTAATATGGTCAGTATGTGTCAGCAAGACATAATAATGGAAACACTAAAAGTGTCAGAGTTTTGAATGGGCCACTACATGGTTTTTAGAACTTTGCTGGCTAGCCCTCTGCCTCCTTAAACACATTATCATTACTTTGGAACTATCTTGTACTTAAATTTGTATACAATGAAATTAAAATTAAAGTGGATGTCTACAAGGTTTAGCTCTAACCACCCCCTGAGATGCAGTTCTGTAGTCTGTTGTTGTCTGGGTGTGAGTTATGCAATACAAATATCCCCAAATGTAACAGGCACGGCTCAGGTGATTTGTTTTATATTACCTCTCTAGACACTTATGTAAAGGTAGTCAAAATATTGTGAAAGGAGTGAAAACAATTTGCTCTTAACTCTTTTTTCATAACTATGTCATTTCCTTGGAAGACTAGGTGGTGAGAATCTTGGAGACTTTGGAAGAGCCATGACCTTCACTGACCTTGTTCTATCAATTATCAACATTAGATTTCCCAGACTGGTGCTGCTCAAGTGTTTGCTTAATCTTTGACATACAGAAAAAGAAGGAGACCTATTTGGGGAGGATTTTGTGTGTGTGTGTGTGTGTGTGTGAGAGAGAGAGAGAGAGAGAGAGAGAGAGAGGGAGGGAGGAAGAGGGGGAGAGGGAAAGAAAGGGAGTGGGGAGAGGGAGAGGGAGAGAGATTGATTGATTCATCTTTGGTCTGTTGGCTATAGGCTCCAGAATTTTCTCTAATTGTATCTTGGATCCTATTTACACTAAGCATCTCTATAATATTATACAGATGTACAGATAATTGTGTTGGGTATGAAAGAACAGTAGAAGGTACCATCAGGGTATATATAGGAAAACTGACTTAAAGGTTGAGGTAAGGAAGGGCTGCCTGAAGTGGTGACATCTAAGTGGGGACTTAGGAGCTAGGACCTGTCAATCAGGAAAACTCGACTTGAATGAACTGACCTTAGTGCAGTATTTCAAACATAATGCAAACTCTATTCTCAGGATCTTCACTCAGACTACTTCTTTGGCTTGGAATGTTGGTCTCCTAGTTTTAATCAATTCTTTCCTTGATTATTTGTTTAATATTTGTCTTCCCTGGCAATCCCAATCAAGGCATTAATTTTTTTATTCTTTATCATTCTGATGGTGAGTAGTTTGGTCTCATTTGTGATTCTTCTTTTATTTATGTTCCATTGGTCACTGTCCAACAAACTTCTCTTTTGAAGGGAGTGAGTGATTTAATGTGCTGGTAGCAGATTCAGTGAGGACAGAGTGAGACTTGGCTTACAAATCTTCATGTCCTGTTCAAATTCCCTTTAATAAATGATTTTGGTGGTTTTCTGATTAATCTTTTTCAAAAAGCATTAATACATCACTTTGCCATTTATAGTGATGACACACCTGTGTTTCAATGTTTGGTTTATATCTAGTAGTAATTAAACTTTTTAACACTTTAGAGGTATCCCTATTAACCATTTCACTGGATACTTTCAGAACAAAGTAGATGTATGGATGTGTTGCCATTTTGAGGCATGTGGTTTGATTTTACTTTCTTGTACATTTTTCATTAGAAAATGATTGTACGCTTATCTTTTGGGATTAGGATATTTCAAAAGCATGATAACTCCTTATATCAATCAGTTATCGAAGATGCTTCATGGGAGACTTGAGGGTTTATAAAGCCCATATCTGTGATTCAGCACTGAAAATTTTCATAGAGCAATCACAGCATTTCAAGCTTTTTATGTAGTTCTTAGCACCAGCCAATTATACTGTTGGATTTTTACACGATGCTGATTTTCCTTGTGTCATGGTCATTCTTGTTTGCTAATGAGTTCCTAAATTTCTGAAATGAGATTTATAGGATCACAGAGTTTATTATGTATTTGTCCCTCAGTAATGATTAAGAATCAAATTTACATCCAGGCTACACATTAAAAGGACAAGTGATTATATAATGCTCTATCTCTTTGTAACAGTTTATATCTTCTCCCCACAGAGGTGGGACATTCTTGCCATATCCTCTCTGAATTCAGTCCACTCACCATACCCTTATTAACTATAATGGTGCTGCTGTCCTTCTGAGAATCCATTTTCATAGTCTGTCTGCCCTTTCTCCTCCCCATTCCAGAAATCTGTTCCACAAGCATCCATTGGACACATGCCATGGGCCGGATTCTCATCTAAGTTCTGAGAATACAGCCGTCATTCTAATGTATAAGAATACTTTCTTCATGGAATTCACATTCTAAATGGATGAGAGGATGAATAAGACCCAGAAGTAAAATATACAACTTGCTAGATGTCAATGTGCCAGAGAGGAAGATAAAGGAGGGAAACGGTGCTGACTCAAAATTTACATACCCAGTGGCCAGGGGAAGACCTCCCTGAGAAACTGACACTTGAGTCAAGACATAAAGGAAGCAAGAAATCACTGCCCAAGGAAAGAGTGTCCAAACAGAGTAGTGGGAGGTATCCTCCAGGAGGAACAGTACTTAACCAGCTTAAGGAACAACAAGCAGACCAGAGGGGCTGGAGCAGAATGACCAAGGAAAGTGGGTCAAATCAGGACAGTAAGGCTTTGCTGGCTGCCTCCAGAACATTTCAGCTTTTATGTGAAGGAGGTAAAAGCTCTTGGAGAATTTCGAGGAGAGAAGTGTTGTGATCTGATTTACATATGAACAGATTTATTCTGTATGTTGTGGATGTTGTGCTAGAAAATAAATTGATACAGTTGGAAGTAGGGAGACCCGTGAGGAGGTCATTGCAGTAATCCCTGCAGGAAATGGTGGTTTGGATGAGGGTGGTGGTCACTGGAGGTAGGGGGTTTTGGGTATATTTATTAGGTAGACCTAAAAGAATTTGCTGATGGATTGGATGTTGGAAGTGAGAGAAAGCAACAAATCAAGGATGACTGCAAGGTTTTTGGTCCAGGAAGCTGGAAGTGGAAAATTACTATTTAAAAGAGCTGGAGGAAGACTGCAAGAATACAGATTTGGTAGATGTTTTAGCTTTCCATCTCTGTTACAAATGCCTGAGACCAATCAATTTATAAAGAGAAAAGGTTGGTTTAGACCCACAGTTTTTGGAGTTTCCAGTCCATGGTGGGGCAGAACCATTACTTTCAGGATTCTGGTGATAGAGCCTAGGGACAGTGGTGGCAAGTGTGTGATTCAGCAGAATTGCTAACCTCATGGTGGGAAAGTGATAAAGAGAAGAGTAAAGGGATGGGATTGCATTATCCTGTTCAGGGGCACACTCCCAGTGACCAGAAGGTCTCTCACTAAGCCCCACCTCTTAAAGGTTTCACCACCTCCCAATAACACTAAACTCAGGACTGAGCCTTTAACACAGAGGTCTTTGGGAGACATTCAAGATCAAAACTATATCAGTATAAAATCAGAAATGTGAGATAAGACCTCCTTGCTACTCCCTTTGTTAATTGCCAGGGCTGCTCTTACTCATTACTATTACTATTACTATTACTATTACTATTACACACACACACATACACATACACGCACACACACCCCACTCAAGGTAGCTGGCTTGTTCCCAATAGCTATAGTCTTATTTAATCCTGAACAGACAGGTTTTGGGGAGGGAGGATATGTGGAAACAAAGTTGCCTTTGTATCTTTTGAATTTTGTACCAAGCCCTGGAGGGCAGAGTCTCCAATAAATAACTTATATCACAATTCCTGTTTCACTTTAAATCAATATAATGTTTGAGAAGAATGAAATAGAAACTTTAATGGTAATCTTTCTGATGTAGCTGGTGTGTATTTTCCTCTTTGAAGTCCATGTTGAGATCTCAAGCTAGAAGCCATTCCTCTGGGATTTTGCAGTTTAATTCCCTTATGCTATCCTCACCTCCTGAGACCCTCTTGTCTAGTTTTCTGTCTTGCTCCCAGGCCTGTTGGGTAGGGATTATATTTTCTTGTTCACTGCTGCATCCCTAGTACCAGGCAGAGTACCTGCTTAATTTGTTGCACAAAGGGGCCCAGGTTCTCTAATAAAACCTGTGCCTTAAAAAAGCTGTCTGAATATTGCAGGTTGTTCTGTCATTGTTTTTATTGGGTTTTCTTGACACAGAAGCTTTACATTGAGAATGGACTTTGTTGGGAAGGGGGTCATTGAGATGTGGGTTTATAAACTATTTGAATGACAGCAGAAAAATAGTGTGCTATAAGACCTTCAAATTGTACGTGAAATCTTAAAAAGTTTTCAGAACTCTCAAAGGTATTTGCATGTCAGTGATGTGGTGAATTCCATTGTATCTAGTCATGTTTCCTTGCTTCCTACTCTAAGGTTGATTGTATGATTACTTTGAAAGAGATTAAGCCATAAAGTTAATTTAAACTAAGTAAATAATAATGTGAGTGGCTCACAGTTGTAGCAAAAAATTGTGCAGGTTGAGATGTAAATGTTAGGTTGGAAATACTTCAAATCCAAACACCTAATTGATAACTGTAAATATTTTTTTGTATCTTTGCTCAGTGGTTCTCCAATTCACTGTGATATCTTATGAGGGCCAGATATTTTGCATGCTATGAAGTCATAGTCAGATGATTAGGAATTATTAGAGTTCTCCACTAAAATATTGGTATATTTTTGTTGAATCTGCCTAATAATGGAAAAAAGAAATACATGGATTTTGAACTGAATTGCTTCTCAAGCAAGTTGTATTTATTTTTTTATTTTGCTGTTGTTGTTAGCCATAATTAAATGGATAGTATAGACTCAAATAATTCTTAAAAATCATGTTGGTTCATAGATCTGAATAAAAGGAGATTAAATTTCTGTGAAAAAAAGCATAGACCTTACAAGTGATTCTCATCCTCATCCTGAGTTGGCCTCGGTGGACAAGGTGAGACATATGTAAGGCCAGCAGGTTTGTTTGGCAGGAATATCTTAGGTATAAAAAATGTTCTCTTTAATATTAAGGAAAAGAGCCAGTTGGATAAAGAGTTGCAAAAACTGTGGCTTAAAAAAAACTAATTAAAACAAATTCGATTGGACTTGATGAATATATATTTTTAGTTCAGGAAGGCAGGAATTAATTTGTCTCTCTTGCTTGCTACCTTAAAGCATGACAGGTTTCATCATTCCAGTAATTATAGAAAACACCCGGAATCAGGCAGTGTTCACAGACACCTGCAGCCAGACTGAGTCTCACCCAGCCCTGTCTGAAAGCACATCTTCATTCCCATGCAAGCCACAGCCTGGGATGTAGTTAGTGAGGGGCAGAGTTGTTCTGTTGGTTGCTGTGGCGACAGCCTCCAACTGTTAGCACTCAGGAGAGAACTTCTCCAGTCCATCTGGAAGAGGAGAAATGAATTGATGCTTAGGGTACCGGACTCAAGATGTGTTTTAAAAATGGCAGTTCTCGCAGAGAATTGTCTTTTTCAATTGCAACAAGATATGTTGATTCAATTTTTTTACTCTAACATTTTTTTCTATGTCACTTGACCTCTTAATCACTATTCCCACTACTTGTGGGAATAATCTCTCAGAGCACAGCTCTACCACACCTTGCTAACATTCAAAAATATCTGCTCTGGACTGAAGAAAATCTTTGATCCTAAATGAGGCATTGAAGGCCCTTTCCGGTCTGAGTCCAGTCCCTGTTTCCTGCCTCACCATGTCTGTTTGCTCTCACACACCCCAGTTTTCTAGATGCTTTCTAGTCATGGCTTATGTTTTCTTATTGACTTGTCTTTGTCAACATTTCCTCTTTGCCTTAAAGGCTTTTTACCTCAAACTGTATTATCTGTATATTTGTATACTTATCTATTTTAAAACATGACACGTTTTAAATTATGAAAGTATCCTCATAGAAATTTTGGAAGAAAATTGAACAAAGTAGCCTGAAGGCACAAAAATTCATGCATAATCACATTATTCAGATGAAGTCACTACCATAACATTGAAATTTATTTTCATTGTTGTGTATGTATCACACATGCAAAGTTTTGTGAAATTGACAAGCACTGCACATACAGGTTTGGATTTAGTTCTTTTCACTTCATATTACATTCTAAAAATTTTCGGATGCATTAAATGTTACTTGACAGTGTGAGTACTGACATCTGCAAAATATTAGATCATATGGATGCATTATAATTTATTTAAGATCATGTGGCTTTTAATAGTAAATACTTTTGAAGTGGTGTTCCTTTCCTGTGAAATTTTAGGACCATTGTCCCTGTACTATCTTTTAAGACCCAGGGTTTATTTATTTTTCTGGGGTGAAGAATGTTTGAGGTAGATGAAGTGTTTGGCCATGGTGAGGTAGATAGCTTGTTAGGAGTCCATCCATTCTTGGCCTGAGCACTTGTAGCCTCTTCTCAAGTGGGAGTGCCATGGACAGCTTTTAGCCCTGTCTTGCTCTGTTCTGTTGCAGTAATGGGACCCTCTTCTGCTACACAGTTTATGTCACTGGTTGACTAAACAGCAAAGTACATGAAAATCTAGAACCTCCAATGTCTACTGCTAACAGGACTCCTCTCCAAAGCTCACTCTACAAGCCATTCTATTTCTTGTTAAGATCATTGCTTCTTTCCTAAATGATCCCCTTTCCACCCTCCTTTTTCTTTTTGGGAATTAGTCTCTAGATCTATAGAAAGAGTTATGTACATTAAAGTAGAAGTTCTCTCATCAGTTGTACTTCAGATGGAGAGTTCTTAGCTGAGTGGGATATTGGGAATTCTCTGAGCCAGAAGGGGAAGGATAAGGTTTGCCCTTCCTTAGGTTGGAAGTAGTAGCTTCACTTTTTGGCATAAAGATTTCATCTGCCCCCACCCCCCCAGTTGTGATCCGTGATTGAGGTGCAAAGGTTGGTAACCAGTGGAAATTCCTTTAGGGTTTACCATTGTGTCATTATCTGTGTTGTTATCCATAGTTTGTACCTTTTCTGCTCTCCCTCTCTCTATGTATTTCAAGAAAGAGGCTTAATTAAAAGCTGTGATCCTCACATCAAGAAGGTTTGTGCCACTTTTATGAGACTCATCTAAAATTGTCTCTTCATGAAGTTCCAGATGTCCCAAGGGAGCATGGCTTATGGTTTTCCTCCCTTGTGTTTTCATATTGCTTGGGTTTATTTTGTTCTCAATGTGTATCTTATTTGCTCTAATATGAGCACATTTTATCTCCTTTACCAGTTTAAATCCTTAAGGACAGGCCTTGTTTTCATTATCTTTCTAGTTAGAAGTCTTTAAATCTAGTAAGGAGGTAGAATAAGTGGGGAAAAAAAGTAAGTTCTCACTCTGTGCTAGGCCCTGCGCTCAATATATTATTTACGCCATTTTATGCTTCTGTTATATTCTGGTGATTTATATACATGCTCACAAATCTCTTTTCTTTCAAGTTCTAATGACATATTAAAAAGTAAAGTTCACATATACAGGTATTTGTAAATGACAAATTAGCAATCCATCCAGCTATTCCATGAAGTGCCTACTGTCATCCCTATTAACAGTTGAGAAAAATGAGGTTTAGAGAGCTTTAGTAATTTTTTTCAGAGGTGCATAGCTACAAAGTGACAAAATTAGCATCCAGAATTCAGGTCAAAACCAACGCTAAACCCTCTTTGCTCCATTTTTGCCTAATGTACCCCTCCCCTTTATACATTTAAGCTAATGTTGTTCAGTTAATGTGTAATTGAGTAGATTATTTTATTATTCTAGGAGAGTTCATCCTCTTGTTTAATCAATCAGGCAAACTAACTTGAAAGGAGACCAGGACAAAATTTCCTTACTACTTAGCATAAATAAGAAACAAATGATTTTTACTGTGTACTCTGAGATAGTGGTATGATGAGAGAGATATTTGGACCTCATGGAAGCATGCTAATTTTCAAAGATGATGCTCTATTTTAGTAAGCTTTGGTCAGAGAAGTCATTCATGTCTTTGGAAAATTCAGTCTGTTATCTAGTGGCTCATATCCGAGGGAAATTTGCCCAGACTCTTTGGAATGCCACTTAATTTTCAAATCATCTGAATCACACATCTTGGCATCAGCTGCTGCTGTTTGATTGTCTTGCCTATAGCATTTTTGGGTGAAACATTATTACATATATGTTCCCTAAATTATGAACTTCTCACAAACACCTGTACAAAAAAATCCCTACTTTTTAAAATGTGACATCTGAATTAAAAGCGATTTGCATGCATGGTCGAAGCTAACCAGACTACAAAAATTCCAAGATAAAAAATGCAAATTGCTTTAGCTTTCACATCAATTCTAATGATGCCTCTCCTGGCAAGATAAGAAGGTTCACAGAGGATTCACTTTGAGCTAGAATAAGTGATGGAGCCAAGATCAAGGATGATGTGGTTAAGGACCTACAAATGATTTGAATTGACCAGAGAAAGGGGAGAGTTAGATGCTGAGGTTTGATAGGGAGGTGGGAGAGGCATCACAGAAGGATTATGTGTCACACATCTCATGGAAAGACTGACTAGCATTGTCCTGGGTATGGGGGCTATTTGGAGATCACCATTTCTTGACAGAGGAAAGAATTAGTATCATGACTTATGGGGCATATTAAGCCTTGTAGAATCCAAACACAGCGCCAGTAACAATAATGGATGACCAGAACATCTATAAAGGCTGAATGATTTATATAATCACTGAGCAGGCTTGTTGTTTTGGCCACTGGGAAGCATCTTTGTGATAATTGTGCTCCAGAAAGTGTTATTCCTGCTGAATATGCTGGAGGATTGAGGTGAGATATGCTTATGTGAATTTCTCATCAAAGATGGGCATAAGTTTTAGAGGTTAAGAGTCCTGTCCTTTTCAAGGTCTTGACTAGAGGTTTTGGGAAACGTGAATAAAGAGACTTTTCAAGACTTTTCAGAAGTTGATTTATTCCCTTACATGGTTTTGCAGTTGTTAGTAGTCTTCGGTTTGAGGATGGGGTCAGAGCTTGTGGCTTCCTTTACTTTTGCTTTCTGACAGATAATCTTGAGCTCTGAAGCAAAGCACCTGCCATCTCCAGTGTGTCTGGGGATCAGAATGAAGTTACCATTTATATCACATCACAACTTCAGCACATCAGCCCTGATTCAGATGAAGTTTGGAGGATGATCTGCTGAACTCTTCAGACTGCTGAGATATTCTCTTGAAAGTCTTCTACAAGGAGAAATAAATAGCTTTTTGGTCTTCCTGACCATTCAGAGATGAAGGAGCAGATACATGAGAAAGAACCGATGGAGTAGGACGAGACTGGAGTCAAATCCTGAATCTTCTCATCACTAGTCTTGTGATCTCTGGCAACTTGCTTACCTTCTCTTAGCCCAGTTTTCTCATGTGTAAAATGGGGGTATTATTACTCTTTGGATAATGAAATATCAAGTGCTTGATCACATAAAATCTACATCTGTTGATAATCATTTCTTTTGCATTTTCAAAAATTCACATTTTTGTTCTCTAGGAATTTTTGCTATTTTCCCATAAGTTTCCACATCAAATAAAATTATGCAAATAGGTGCTCACACTTAGTAATCTGTTCTATGCCATATATTTTGATTTTTCTATCAGTAAACATGGCCACCACATATTTCTAAACCTGACAGTTACTTGCTTTAGAGTAAGGCAGGAATGTGATTCCTGACAGTGCATATTTACACAGAAATCCGTGTGTGTGTGTGTGTGTGTGTGTGTGTATGTGTGTGTATGTATGGGGTAGGAATCTATACATTAAAGGATGCCCAGGCAACTCTCCTCTGCCCAAGATCATTATATGAGGCAGCACATTTTGTGGGTTACAGAAAAGGAGAACTAGGGAAACTAGAGCCAGGGACTAAATGTCATATGCTTTGTGGATGACCTCACTGCCACTTATCTTTTATGCCCTGAAAAAAGGGTTCTACCTTCACTGACATCCATCATGTTAATGGGCAGAGGCTGCTCCTTTTGTGCTGAGACTCCTCAATGCATCATGACTTTTCTTGGCATTGATCAATTTAAAATAATTTTGTGATTCTACATTTGTCAGTGTCTGGTGGCTTTTTTTTTTTTTTAAATACTGCAGTCAGCTGGACTTTGAGCTTTAAGGACAGGTTATTTCATCATGACACACAGAAATCTATATTGTTAGGGCTTTAATAAAAGTGTTCAGGCAAGGTCTTTGCAGGGATTTGGCACTGAAATCAAGATGGCTCTTGTTGATTGTGCTGGGTGGAATAGGTCACCAAATAGGACAAGAAGGCTCCAAGTGGCATGTTTATGGGTTTGTGAAGTCACTTTCATGCTATTGTTTTTCCATGAGTAATGTGGCATAACCAGGGGCTTCTGGAAAACTACTGTAGTCAGTTTGGCAGCAACAAGCCACAGGGGGCCAGCTCTTGTACAGGAAGCTGAAAAGACCTGAGAGAAAGATTCTAGTTTTGGCCTGATAGAGAGGAGGAGAAGGCCCTCAGAGGTTGAATGGGACTGATTCCTGGTGAGGCAGGTTTGATGTAATCTCTTCATGATTGAAGAAGAAGATCGTGTGCATTCAAGCTTATTGATAGGATGACATCCCTGTCCATCTCTTTCTCTTGCCCTCCCCCCTCCTTCCCTCCTTTACAATTGGAAGCTTCTTAGTGGTGTTTTAGAAGTGGGTTCAAATGGAAAGAATGGAAATGGTATCATATATGAAATAATAAGACAATTTTACACTTTTATTAGATCTGAAGAAGCAAGTGTGTGTATAGTATGTAGTGCTGTGTTCTAGTCCAAGTTTTACCACCAGAAGTGGTGTAATATCAACAGTTACTTAGTTATCACCTCTAAAATGACCCTAAGGCTCTTTCCATCTCAGTGCTTTTGTGATGTTAGGTGGGGGAGAAGGTAATAGAATGGGTGACATTATATTGAAAGGAATGGACATGACTTAGGATGATGGTTGGGAGAATAGAAGTGTGTTAAAGAAAAGCCTTCTAAAGAATGGTTACCTTGAAAATCACATAGCAAGAATTCACCAGAAAATAAAGAGCATTGTGTTCAGAAGGATGTTGTCAATAAATAAAAGCATTATAATTATATTTGTGACTCTCAATTTTGAGGTTCTTATTATCTCTTATGATAAACCTTCAACAGTAAGGAAATGTGATTGATAGTTTTTATGCTTATAGTCCTGTGTCTTTTAAATTTGGTATGTATTTGTGGGTAGGAATGGGAAAAGAGAGGGGCATGTGACCTGAATAACTAGATTCCAGGGAGGGTACTCTCAGTTATTATAAAATAACCAGGAATACAGCTCTACAGGGAGAGGCCAAGCAAGATATGTGAAGAGCTTCCTTGTGGCAATTTATTACTTTAAAGGAGTTATAGTATACTTGAAAGACTGACTTGAGCCAGATTTTTTTGGTTTGAAAACTGCTTCTGCTACTTTTAACTGTTGGATTTTAGATAAGCTAATTAACTTTTATCTCATTTACCTTCTTCCTATGTAAAGTGAAAATTTTAATAATTCCACTTCAGAAGGCCATTATGAGGGTTAAATTAGTAAATGTAAAGGAGAGACTCCTGCTTCCAAAACTGCCAGCAATTAAGAACAATTAATGTTCTCTATGTATAATTAAGAACCCCTCATACTACATAAAGCAAACATAGGAAGAATAAAGGAGGAGAGAAGAAGACAAACTGACTAGGGACATTGGTACATGAGGAATGACATGGAAATGAGTTGCCAGGGTTTTATGTTGTTTGTTTTTGCCTTGTGTCCCAGACCTGGAGTAGGAAAAGCCAATAACCTTCAAATGGTAACAGAGACAAAAGCTGGATCTTTCTAGTCAAAGGACCAGAAATGGGGCAGGTTAGAAATATAGAAAGTGTAGATAACAAGTGCTATTCCAGCCAATACCACAGAAGAAACTGTAGGCTTGCTCTCACCTATACTGGCAAAGGCTGAGAGGGGAGATTAAATGTAGTCACAGGAGGCTGTGATGAGGTGGCCCAGCATGCTCCCAGGGTGGGGTCAGAGGAAACCAAGCAAGAGCTGGGGCTTTCATCCCTGTCACAGGTATTGAGACTCCCTCCCCACCCACCACAGTGTTGGGGAGACCATGTGAACATCTGGGCTTGACCCTCCACTGGCAATAGCAAGAACCCTCTCCATCTCAGTTGGGTGCTATAGAGCACAGTCAGCTCTTGCACCATGGTCAGAGTAAAGAGGATACCCCCACTGTGGCATCAGTGGACACCACATAGGGATCTAGAGCAACCACTCTGCTCACTGGTATTGAGGGACCTACCTTTCACCCCACCCAGTTGTTCATAAAGGCCAATTTGTAAGACTGGACTTCTGATTCCAACTAACAGTGATGAAGTGGTACTTCACCCCTTCCCTGCCACAGCAGTATCAAATCAGACAACACTACCACCACCACAACAAAAACTAAAACATGAGATGTATATATGTTACAAAGTTTCATAATATATTATAAAAATATCTAGAAATGTCTAGCTTTCAATTGAAAATCACTTATCATACTGAGAATCAGAAAGAAACCATCAGTAGATGCCAACATCAACATGATGGAGATGTTAGTTTAGCTGACAAAGATTTTAAAGCAATTATGATAAAAATACTTTAATGAACAATGGAATCACACTCAAAGCAAATTAAAAAAATAGGAAGCAATTTAAAAAAATAGAGAGCCTTAGCAAAGAAATACAAAGTGTCAGCAAAGAAATATAAGATGCAAAGAAGAATCAAATGTAAATTTTAGAATTAAAAAATACAATAACCAAAAGAGAAAATTCAGTGAGGGGACTCAACAACAGGATGGAGAAGGCAGAAGACAGAACAACAGAAATGGTTCAATCTAAAATAACAGAGGAAATAGGTTGAAATAAAATGAACAGATTTAGGGACCTGTGGTACTAAACATTCATATCAGAGCCTGCTAACGAGAAGAAAAAGAGAGTGGGGAGATAAGTGCTCAAAGAAATAATACCTGAAAACTTCCTATACACAGCAAAATACAAAAACCTACAGATTCAAGAAGCTGACTGACCTCCACACAGAATAAACTCAAAGGAATCCATCCCAAACACATCATAATTAAACTTTTTAAAATTAAAGAAAAAGAAAAAAAAAGTCTTAAAGGCTGCCAGAGAAAAATGACATCTTACTTTTGTGAGAAGAGGGGAATTGGATTTATCATCTGAAGCACTGGAAGCCAGAAGAAAATGACACAATATTTTTCAAGTGCTAACAGAAAAGAATTGTCAACAGTCTTGACTAAAGTATCCTTCAGTGATGAAGGAGAGATCAGGACATTTTCAGGATGAAGTAAAACTACAGAATTTATTGCCAGCAGGCTTACACTAAAAGGATGACTAAAGGAATTTATCTAAACAGAATTGAAAAGATGAGACAGGATTTTGGAACATTAAGAAGGAACAAAGAATATGGTAAGTAAAGGGTAGGCAAAACAGTAGCACGTTTTTTCACCTCTTTAGTTTTCTTTTTTTAATTGATTTTATTTTTAAATAAATGACAGCGGAATGCGTTACAATTCTTGTAACATGTATACAGCACAATTTTTCATATCTCTGGTTGTATATAAAGTATGTTGACACCAATTCGTGTCTTCATATATGTACTTTGGCTGATGATGTCTATCACATTCCACCATCCTTGCTAATCCCCTGCCCCCTCCCTTTACTTCCCACCCCTCTGCCCTATCTAGAATTCATCTATTTCTCCCATGATCCCACTCCCTACCCCACAATGAGTCAGCCTCCTTATATCAGAGGAAATATTCAGCATTTTTTGGGGGGGATTGGCTAACTTCACTTAGCATTATCTTTTCCAATGCCATCCATTTACCTGCAGATGCCATGATTTTGTTCTCTTTTATTGCTGAGTAAAATTCCATTGTGTATATACATATATTTGACAATTGAACAAACACCATCTGATGTGACTCTAAATGTATGTATATAAAGGAAATATTAAAGGCATTTATATTGTGAAAATGAGAGAATAAATGGATGTAAGGGGAAATAATATTTCTATACTTCACTCAGTCTGGTGTGATGACAACATTAGTAGAGAGTGATAGACTGTGTACAATGTAATACCTAAAATAACAACCAGAAAGGTCACATAAAGAGATTGACTCAAAAAGACTACAGTGACATCAAAATGGAAATTCTAAAATATGTTCAATGTACAAATAGCCCAGAGGAAGGCAGGAAAAAAATAAATAATGGGAGGCTGAGACAAGAGGATTTCAAGTTCAAAGCCAGCCTCAGCAAAAGCAAGGCACTAAGCAACTCAACAAGACCCTGTCTCTAAATAAAATAAAAAAATAGGGCTGGGGATATGGCTCAGTGGTTGAGTGCCCTGAGTGCAATCCCTAGTACCTACCCCCACCTCCCAAAATAAGAAATTGTAGGTAGGAAAAGCAAAGATAAGAAGATAAAAATTACAATGGTGGTTCTGAACAAATATATCAATAATTACATTGAAAGTAAGTGGCCTGATACACCAAAAAGAAGATAGAACTTGGCCGAGTATATTTACAAACATCACCCAACTCTATGCTGTCCATAAGGTACTGACTTCACATATAATGTTAAGTAGATGAAAAGTGAAGAATGGAACAAGGAATTTCATACAAATATTGAAGGAAATAAAGTGAACATATCATATCAGATAGATTAGATTTCAAGGCTATGAAATTTACTAGAGATGGGGGGATATCATACAATGATCAAAATGTCAGTCTATGAAAAATACAGCAATTCCAAATGTTTATGCATGAAAAAACAATTGCAGAATATTTGAAGCAAAACTGGTAGAATAAAAAGAAGAAATAGGGCTGGGGTTGTAGCTCAGTGGCAGAGTGCTTGCCTTGTATATGTGAGGCACTGGGTTTGATCCTCAGCATCACATAAAAATAAATAAACAAGATAAAGATGTTTAAAAAAAGAAGAAATAAACATATACACATTTATAAATGTATACTTTAAATATCCCTCTTTCAAAAGTGGATAGAACAACTGTTAGACAGAAAACCAGTAAGAATATAGAACTCAACATTTGTCATCAACCAAAAGTACCTAATCCATATTTAAAGAACACTGCACAAAACGTAACAGTACACAAATGCTCCTCAATTTACAATGGAGTTACATCCCTCAAAAACTGGTCATACGTTGAAAATGTTATAACTTGAAATGCATTTAATATACCTGAACTACCAAACACAACATCTTAGCCTAGCCTATCTGGAACATGCTCAGAACTCTTTCATTAGCCTAGAGCTGTGCAAAAATCTTCTCACCCAAAAAGTGTTATACTGAATTTACTTTATTGAATCCCTGTAGCCCACAAACACTGCAAAACGGTATGCCATAGAATGTGAATTGTTCACCCTCGTGCTCACTTGGCTATTTGGGAGCTGCAATTCACTTCTGCTTCCCAGCATGAAAGAATATTGTTTTGCACATTGCTAGCCCAGAGAAAGATCAAAATTCAGAGTATGGTGTGTGTGGAATGTGTATTATTTTTGCACCAATATAAAGTTAAAAATGGTAAGTTTAACCATCATAAATTGAGGCATATCTATATTTCTCCAAGTTCTCATTGAAAATACATCAAGACCGACCACATCCTGGAGTGTAAAGCAATCTTCAATAAATTTTAAAGAATTGAACCCATTTGAAATGTGCTTTCTGACCAAGTAAAAATATGTTAGGAATTGATGGTAGAATGATAATAAGAAAAAAAATCTTCAAATGTATGTGGCCATCCAGCAACACATTTCCAATTGAATCATAAATCAAAGAGGAATTCAAACAGGAAACAGTTAAAAAATATCTCAAACTGAATGAAAAAGAGAGTACAATGTATCAAAATTTATGGGGCATATATAGCTAAGGCAGTGCTGAGAGAGAATTTTATAGCACTCAATGCAAATAGTAGAATATAGGAAAGGTATCAAATTAATAATATAAGTTCCCCAAGAACTTAGACAAAGAAGAATATAATAGTCCTAAAGCAAACAGAGAGAAGAAATAATGGAGGACATATATTGATCACATAAAAACTAGAAACAAGGGAGAAAACTAATGAAACACCACATTAGTTCCCAGAGAGAAATCTATAGACTCAGATGGGTTTTTACTGTAGAATTTTACCAATTCTATATTCTTTCTTCCAGAAAATAGAGAGGAGAAAACAGTTTTTAATTCAAGAAGCTGGTATTACCCTTATACTTGACAAAATAATCACAAATAGAATTAAACAATATTAATTATACACTATGACCAAGTGGGGTTGACTTCAGGAATATAAAGCCATTTAATTATTTATTTATTTGATACCAAGGATTAAACCCAAGGGTGCTTAATCACTGAGGCACATCCCTGGCCATTTTGATTTTTTTATTTTGGGACAGGTCTCAATAAGTTTCTGAGGCTGACTTTGAACTTCCCATCCTCCTTCCTCAGCCTTCTGGGTCACTGGGATTGCAGGTATGCACCACCATGCTGGATCAAGGCTATTTTAATTCTTGAAAATCAATCATTATAAACCACCATAGTAAAAAGATAGGAGGAAAATCTCATACTCATATCAATCTCTTTAAAAAAAAGGATTTTGGCAAATTTCAACATCTATGATTAGGGGAAAAAAAATCTCAGGAAACTTAAAAGGGAACTTCTTCAACTTGATAAAGAAGAGCCACAGAGAACTGTGACCACCCTCAGAGCAGGCCCAGCGGCCTGCTGAGGGGCAGAGCCGCCCCCCAACCCCCGCGCCTGCCAGGTAGGCGGAACTGGGACCACCAACAGAAAAGGCCCAGTGGCCCGCAGAGGGGCAGAGCTTCCAATCACTCCTGCAAGGTAGGCGGGTCTGCGACCCACCGGCAGAAGAGGAGCAGCGGCTTGCTGAGAGGCAGAGCCGCCCCCTCCCCCTGCGCCGGCAAGGTAGAGGGAACTGTGACCATCCACAGAGCAGGCCCAGTGGCCTGCTGAGGGGCAGAGCCG
>NW_026000016.1:16098258-16105914 GCF_001458135.2 Marmota marmota marmota | reverse complement strand
ATAAAAAAAAAAAAAAAAGAAGAGCCACAAAAACCTTACTGCTGACGTTAAGGGTACTCAGTAAACATTATCTTTGATAAAAGATCATTTTTTTCTTCTTATTTTAGCTCTTTAATGTGTTTACAGAATAGTGTGTGTGTGTGAGTGTGTGTGTGTGTGTGTGTGTGTGTGTGTGTGTGTGTGGTGGTAGTAGTGGTGGTGGTACTGTGGATTGAGCCCAGGGGCATTGAGTTACATCCCCAGCCTTTTAGAATTTTTTATTTGTTCAAGTGGAACTTGAAGTTATATACCACCTCAAATCAGAATATATGAGCAAAGGAAGACAGGTGCAACTGGAAGAAGGCAAGGTATGTTATGGAGAGAGACTGTGTCAGTATGCTTGAAATGGCAGTTCACAGAGTCAACACAGTATAAGTCTTTAAAGTGGATGTCACAATATGAGGGGCAAAACCACCATTCACTGTGGGAACAGGGGTGGGTGCATGGGTAAATGGGAAAGGAGCTAGGCCATAGTTGTGAACTGGGTTTTGAGGAAGGATCTGCACTGTGAGCCCCTGAAAGTGCTGGAACATCCTTCCTGGACCATGTGGCCTAGAGAACCTCCCTAATACTTGTTAATAGCTGCTCCATGAAGAACTTGTATGGTTCAAAGCCAAGTGATAAAGGGGTGAAAGTGGGGAGAAGAAGAGAGCCAAGAACAGGCTCGGAACAGAAGTAATATAGAAAGGATAAAAAAAAAAGATATATAAATGTCAGATGGAAAACGTGCGTCTAAAAAAAAAATCTTCCCATGACAATGTTATTCGTGTTTTAAAATATGGCCTGTGTTAAAAAAAATTAGTTTTTAAAGAAAGCAGTACCTTCCATCAAAACTTAAACCAGGCATATAAGAGATCCTGGGAGATATAGTGAAGCAATGGAAGAAGGTGACACATGAGCTGATTGAACTTAGGAAATAAGTGACAGAAAAAAAAATGAAATCACAAATATGAATTCCTGCTTGGAAACAACACAAGGGAAATTAGAGATTATTGAAATTACTGCAAGAGGTATGAGTGGGACATCATTAAGAAAACAAACACAATGAAGATCATGTGAACAAAGCCTTAAAATGATTTTTAAAAATGAAAAATATGGGGCAGGAGTCGTGGCTTGGCGGTAGATCACTTGCCTAGCATGTGTGAGGCCCTGGGTTCGATCCTCGACACCACCTAAAAATAAATAAATAGAATAAAGGTATTATGTCCAACTACAACTAAAAAATAAATATTTAAAAAAATGAAAAATATGGAAGACAAAGTGTTTTAATGAATAAATATTTGCTCTTTCTGAAGAAGAAACTCAAATAATGAAATGAAAAGAGGTAATATAAAGATACAGTTTAAGAAAAATGTTCATAATCCAAAGAAGGCTGAGCCCGACTTGAGTGCCAAGAAATATTAACACATAATGTGTAAAATACAGATAGGACCTAGTAAATTTACTAGGCTTAAAAATTGGAAAAGGCTGGGGATGTGGCTCAAGCAGTAACGTGCTCACCTGGCATGCGCGGGGCACTGGGTTTGATCCTTAGCACCACATAAAATAAAATAAAAGATGTTGTGTCTACCGAAAACTGAAGAAAAATATTTAAAAATTATCTTTCTCTCTCTCTCTCTCCCCTTTAAAAAAATTGGAAAAAATGATTCTTTGGGATGTAATAAGATGAAAAAGATGATCTTGGTCTTAAACCTTTCCACTGAATAATTTAGAGCAGAAATAGAGTTGGCATGATCCATACAATGGCATATAATGAGCAAGTAGGTAGCTATTAAAAGAGTGTTGTAGCATTCTAACAGCAATGATAAAGAGTGATTCCAAAATACATTTTAGGTGAAATGTAGGTGCTATTTTGTATGTGAGTTTTAGAATATATTTTAAAAGCTGATAATAGAAATCATCTCTGAGCCAGAGTACAAGAGATACCTCAGTCAACTAAACAATCAACCTCTTTCTCTTTCTTTCTTTTTATTTTTGCATGTTCTCTTATTAAAATAAACACTGAAGGGAAATGATTGGCTTGTTTATTCAAACTATCTTTTTTTATATGAGCTTAAAATTCACTATTAGATTTGCTCCTCAGTTTTATTCATTGCCTTCCATTTTAAGATGTAAAATTTCCTAGACCAGGTAGCAAATTGTGAGTCCCTTGAGAGAGAGGAACAATTACATTCTTTTTTGTTTTTCTTCTTCAAAATACTTTTATCTGAGAGAAGATGCTCAGTAAACTGATTGTCTGGACATTCACTAAGCTAAAATGAAGCGACAAAAGAAGGCACTTAAGATGATTCATACTGTTGTTTAAGTATGTAAATTTTAGCAGATTGTCAGCCTTGCTCCCTAAACCCATTTAGCAAAATGAAACAGGGAATTGAGAATTGGAAATAAAATTACCATTTCCAAGCTGTTTCTTACTCTGCTTTAAGAACTGTATTTTTCCTTTTTTGCCAGAAAGATCTATCTGTGTCTGTGAATGATTACATAGACTTATAGTCACCTCTCAGGCTTTTATCAAAGCGAAATGTACCAACAGCAGGATTTGCCCATGTAGATTTTGTTTAGGTTGACCCATTCATAGACAGTTTTGATCATTGCTCTTTATTAGAGCAAAGGACAAACCAGGTCCCAAGGGTCTTCTGTGCTCTGATTCATTCTGAATGATCATCAAGTCTGACTCATCCTTCAGTTATTTCCAAGTTCTTGAGGACAAATATCACTGTAACCTCCATGTCCCCACTATCAACTTAAGTGTAAAGGGCAGAAAAAAGCTTTCAAAGGAAGAAGGTAATAAATATAATGAGAGGCCTTCAGTGTATTAGAGACAATCACACACTCTGAGCCATTAGCCTGTCACCTTTCCACTGTGGTTTAACCCACACAGTCCTGTATAAGGCACCTACTTAGACTCATTAAAAGCTTCAAATGACTGAGTCTTCATGTGAATGATGGGTTTTTCCTCAACTGAAAAACCTCCTCTAAACAAATAGATCTTCTCCTTTCTACTCGTTTTGTTTGGTGTGGTAACTCTTTTTGAGAAATACATATAAGAATGACTGTCAGAACTGAAATCAAGATTGCAATCAGAATGCTCTCTGCAATGGCTGTGCCTGCACCCAGGCTTATTGAAAGTGTGTGTGCTTGGTTCCCTCCTGGTTGTCAAAGTAGGGCTCTATGAAATCACTGGAAAAAGGAATTCCCTGACAAACTGACATGCATGCGTATCTTGCCTGCTCTTGACTCCAGTTTTCCTGTCTGGGGACCATTAGTAAAGATCTGCCAGCTGATCTTAATTGCTGTGAGGGAGCAAAAGATGCTCTCAAGGGTCATTAAAGTTACCTACCATGGAGGATTTTAAAGAATCCAGTAAACATCTTAAACTACCATAGGATGCAAACAGGAAGCCAGCATACTCCCAAGGTGACCAAATATCCTGTCGGTGTGTGTTGTAACAGGTATTTTTACAGATGCAAATGACTCATTGAACAAATTGTTCCTACCAAATATCACCTTTCCTCAGATTGAGAAAAATAGCTTTCTTGGCTCAGAATTAGTAGGTACTGACTGAGCAATATTTTGTCAGTCCTGGGTCAAAGCATTATGGCTGGATTGTGGTTATTAATGTGTGGCTATAGCCATATCTGAAGTGTCTTCTTAATGTTCCACTCTGTTCCCCTAACCAGAGCTGAGTGGAAGCCAGTTATTTTCAGTCCTTATGGTGAGGGAGGTCTGAATAATTGTTCTGCTGAGCCAGCTCCAGCTTGCCATCAGTATTTGATGCCATCAGTACACTCATCGTCCACTGACTGTTCTGACCCTGGCTTCTCATTTCTGTCTGTAAAACCGAGTTGCTATCCAGATAATATAGGAGTGTGTTCCCCGGGCCAAAGTTAATTTGAATAATCAATCCACCATTCTGTACAAGGAAATGTCTTTTTAGCACTCTGGCTATGATATTATCTGGAAGCAAACATTTAGAAGGGGAATGATACACATAATTCAGCATCACATCTTAGATTACTATGAACCAGGGGAAACCAAGGCTTACAATGTCCCATAGTTAACTATGAGATTGGGAAGAAATGATAAGTGTAACCACAGGGCATTTCCATGGACCATAATGAGGTTTTACTAGTAATACAATTGTATTCCTTTAAACCTGGAAAAGTCATGAGTAATAAACCAGTTCAATCCTTCAGTTTAAAAAGATTTCTAACTTAATTTATGTATTTTCTCCTTAAGTACATTAGAGTCTACTTTTTCCTTCTCAGTTAGTCATAATTATATCTGTGTAGATTACATTGATTTTTCTTCATCTGCAAAATCTATATTGATGTCAGTGCTACTAGATCATAATAAATTCCAAGTACAACGCTGCCTTACGATGGTAGAATTACTAAAAATGACATATGTAGTTCTGTTATTTTTGTACTCTTTGCCTCTTCAAAAAATTTAGGGCAAATTTAGTTTAACTAATCTTTGTTCAAATAGGTGTAGGGTTAATATAGCTTATGAGTTGTCTAATTAACAGAATTATTCTCCTTTCTTATGTATTCAACAAAAATTGTATTGAGTAACTACCAAATGCCAGTACCAGTCCAGATGCTGAAAATGTAGAGAGGAAAAAGAAACAGTGGGAATTTTTATTTACAGACAGATGCAGCAATTTACAAGATACTATCTTGCCTACTCTAATCATGACATCAAATCAGATACTCTAAAACATTTTGCCATTCAAACCCATTAGATCGGCATATGCACAGATAATTAACTATATTCCTGAAAACAATAGGCCATTTCTATAGAAGAAGAGATCCACTGTGGCTTTAATTCTTGGTGGATTAGTAGAAGAAGAAAATCTACCACAGACAAAGGTGTAAGGAGAAACTAGCCCAACTTTGGGTGGTTGCCTTTGAGCTGATATGTAGGATTGAACTCTTGAGGGACTCCAGACACAGAGAGTATAAACCAACTTGTCTACAGAGACCATCTCCCAATGCACAGAGGTACAATGCTAAGTGATGAAGTCACTTAAGTATGAGAGACTTTCTTTGGTTATAGCATAGGAGGCTGCTGAAGGCCAGGGTTAGGGCAGGAGAGATGAGAACATTTCTTCTCAGGCATTTTGGCACAAAAATTCTATGAAGGCTGGGAGTGGGATGGAAAAATTGAGACTAATTGCATCAAGGTACTAGAGGTCTTCGAATAATGAATTGTAGAGGCCCTGCCAACTGGGAATTGGGCAGTAGTGCTCAGAGAGAATATTACTTCCTGAGGAGTTCAAAGCCAGACGTAGACTGTACAAAAAGAACTCATCAGGGACAAACATGAAGAAACTGGCAGATGGGCTAAGAATAGAGGTTTCCCAGAGCTTGGAAATTTGGTGGCTAGACTGTAAAGCTTGATATTTCCAAAGATTTTCCGAAGCTCAGGTATGTGATCTTGCTAAAGAGAAAGTCCTGAACTTTTCTTTTTATCCAATAGTTACCCAAACCTAACTAAAACTAAATTAAGATCAGATCCATCTTAATTATAGATCAGCCTAACTCAGCCCTGACAGAAGAAAGAATAGATCCTTTTGGGGTCTTAATATTATATTAATATCATTTTGACTAATGTGTGAATCACAATAAAAATTAGGAAGTGTGCAAAGAAACAAGAAATATGATTCAAGCTCAAGAGAGAAAATAGTCAATAGAAACAGATCAAGAGATGGATCAGATTGTGGAATTACCAGATGGATTAAGGTATTTATTTGTTAAAGGATCAGTGGGAAAATGAGCAATATAAGAAGTGAAGGAAATCTCAGCAGAGAGAAAGTTTAAGAAAGAATCAAGTGGCTATGCTCTAAATGAAAAATACAATGTCAGAAATAAATAATTTATTTATGAGCTCAGTAGTAGACAGGAGACAGCAGGAGGAAGATCAGTAATCTTAAACAAATGGATGGAAATTATACAAATTGTAGAACAGAGAAAATGAATGAAAAATGAACAGGCTATCTGAGACTTGGTAACACTATCAAGTGTTCAACCATAGTTAATTGGAGTCTTTCTCTAAAGAAAGGAGAAGGAGACTTGAGATAGAAGAAATATTTGAAGAGATGGTGGCTGAGAGTTTAAAGACCTCAACCACTGGGAGAAAAGTTAGAGAAAGACTGTATAAAGAAGGGTTTAGAAATTTCTTTTCAGAATGGATGTTCAAGGAAAGCCCTTGTGAGCTATCACAATTAAAGTAGAAATCATAAGCCATAATAAAATACAGTTGAGTGTATTCTAAACTAAAAAAAAAAAGGTGGAAGTAATCATGGCATGTTTGTAGACAAACTGGGGTAGAGAGCTGTAGGAGCTAATTTGGAGAGATTAGCAGGAGTGAGATCATGTATTAGGGCTCTCCAGAAAAACAGAGCCAATAGGATATGGACATACATGTGTAACAATGCATACAAATGAGTATACATATATGTATATAGACAGAAGCATACATATGCCCTCCTTATTTTCAGGTGATAAGTTCCTAGATTCCCAGTAGATGCCAGAAACCTTAGATATTATTAAATCCTGTCCATACTATATATATTTGTTTCCATACACACATACATACTTACGTTAAAATTTGGTTTATAAGTTAGGAACAGTAAGAGATTAACAGCAATAATTAATAATAAAACAGAACTATTATATCAATATGATGGATGAAAATTATGTGATTGTGGTCTCTCTTGATCTCTTATTATTTTATTGTACTTTTACCTTTTCACTTAAAGAAAACATTTTATAGTTTTTCTTTAGCATGCCTGGTTTGCCAGCATCACTACTCTTTTACTTTGAAGCCATTGTTAAGTAAAATAAAGGTTCCTTGAACATAAGCACTGTGATAGTGAGATAGTTGATCTGATGACTGAGATGTCTACCAAATGACTAATGGGTAGATTATGTATATAGCATAGATACCATAGACAAAGGTAGGATTCACATCCAGATGAAATGGAATGGGATGTGTAGGATTTCATCATACTACTCAAAGTGGGGTGCAATATTAAATTTATAAATTGTGTATGTCTAGAAGTTTCCACTGAATAGTTTTAAACTACAGTTCACTCCAGGTAACTAAAAATTTTGGAATGTGAAATCACAGATAAGGGTGAACTATTGTGTACATACACACACACACACACACACTCACATGCACACATCTCACACATTTATTATAAGGACTTGGCTTTCTGTTCTATTCAGGACCCCAGTTGGTTAGATGAGGCTCACCCACACTGGGGGAGAACCTTCTGCTTTACTCAGCCTACCACTTCATATACTTATCTCTTCTAAAAAAAAAACCCTCACCAACACACTCAGAAATCATGTTAATCCAACTGTCTGGGCACCCTGAGACTCAAGTCAACTTCACATAGAAGATTAACCATCAGAGAAGTGTTGGTTGTGTCTTCTCATGGGAAGCCATCAGAGAGTTGGTGTATTTAGTGGGGACTCATTGAATTGTGGGAACACCCAGATGAATTTTCACATTTGATTTGTGTTTTATCCCTTTTAAGACATAAAATTTTTAGTTCAGAACATATATATATATATATATATATATATATATATATATATATATATA
>NW_026000016.1:16034488-16097819 GCF_001458135.2 Marmota marmota marmota | reverse complement strand
ATATATATATATGTCTTCAAGTGACACCAGTCTTTCTAGTCAATTATATCAGGAAACTCTGAGGTCATCCTTGGATAGGATCATAATATGTTTAAAAGTAATAAAATCTGTTTATAATTTGGGAGTTTTTAGTTCACGTTATACAGGACACATTGTGGCTGTGTAAGTTTCCACCAGAGGGAAATGCACAGGGAGGAAATAGGATGGAAAGTGATGTGGTGATATTTGAAATGGGAGCTGTTCAAAAATGTAAAAGAACCCTATATATTTGGGCAGGAAACTTCATTCCTGTGAATGCTACTTTATAGTCATTATGAATGTCAAGTCTTCTGTATTTCTCATGACATAGGGCAAGAGCCTTCCCTGAAGAGAGAAAACCACTTACCAGAGCTCCAACAGGTGCTTATTCTCTTCAAACTAAGGCTGAGTTGATGTCTGAGTTTTAAGTGTGCTTTCCAAGGCCATGAGCACAGAGAAAATGACTTCAGTTTTCATATTAGCCATGGGAGTATGGCTTAATTTTTTTCTACTATAAAGAAGTTTAAGTAGATTCAGGATGAAGTTTTATCCTTGTAGGATCTGTAATGCAAAAAACAAAATGACCCCAAATTAGTAAAAGAGATTATCTCTGCATTCCTAGGTGGACAGAAGAAATGCATTTCTGTTGTTACTTGTGTCCAATGTAAAATATGGCATTAGTCAGACCAAGGGCATGGGCTTGCTTTTGTTGTAGAGTGAGAGCCCTACTCTATCCAGCTCCACTGAATTACATGTGTTCATTAGGACTTGGCCTCAGCCAGGAGGAAAAGCCACTCTAAAACCAAGCTTAATAGGAGTTGTTATGAGGTGGAGCAGGCATTAAAAAACAAAGCCAAAAAAAAAAAAAAATAGGGCTGGGGATATGGCTCAGTGGTAGAGTATCCATGAGATTCAATTCTTCAGTATAGCAAAAAAGAAAAAATAATGTATCTATAAAATTTGCTGACAAGGTAAATGACACTATGTACAAAGAACATAATTTAGTGCCTGGTCCACAGGGAAAAAATGTATTTTAATAATTTACATGTAGTGTGGCTAACAGGTACCTGTATCAGATAACCACAGCAGTAGAAGCAGGAAACAATGTAGTCAAGACAGAACACTCCCCCATTAGGCTTAGTGCAGTGAAAGTCCCTAAATTGTATGAGTTAAGAGTCCCTAGGCTGTTGACAAACTTTTGCCCATATAAGGAATGTAGAATGCACCCTCCAATAGACTTGTACCAACTCTCTTGCCTCCAAGTACCCCAAATTTGCTTATGTATAAAAGTAAAACCCCTGCTGTGCTCGGGGCTCAGACTTTGGGAATTATCCCTCTGGGCTGTGGTGTCACTAATAAAGTTTTGCTTCTGGAAACAAACCAAACCAAATCAAACCAAACCAAATAAACAAAGCCAATACAGGCCTTGGGGTATGTACACCAAGCTTCCTTTAGGGTCAAGGCTTAAGCAGAGTTCTGAAGAAAATACGGTGAATTAACTAAGATTTTCTAGCACTCAAGGTCCCTGAGTTTATTTTTTAAAAAACACATATCTGCTTCTGTGTGCTATTCAACTCACTTCACTTACCAATAGATACACTGCCAAAAGTAATGAGGCCCTGGAAGAATGAGCAATATTTAATTCAGATTCATAATGCCCTATGTTTGCCAAACAATTTTGAGTCCATAGCTCTAAACGACTAGGATGATGTGTGATACTGCTGGGTTTACTCATGTATTGTTCAGGCAGCAGCATAAAAACCATAGATTAAGTTTTAAAAAATAAATAGGTCTGCTTGAGGACAACTATGATGCATCTAGATAGAGAAAACGGTACTTAGGTTTCAGAGAGTAGCAGATCACCCACTCATTGGAATCTCCTTTCTTTCTTTTTCAGTTTTTCTTTTCATTTTTTTCCATTTTAATGACATTTTTTTCTCTTCTCCTTTCTTTGATTTCTAAATTTTACCAGGAACATATGGACATGCAAGCTGAATGCCTACTTCTGGCAATTATTCTTGGGAAATGCATTGGCAAATTAAGTGATAATTGTATTACTACTCCTACCACCTAGTAGAATTTTTCATGATAAAAATGTGCAATTTGAGCTGGAGGAGCTCAGTGATATAATGTGTACTTTGTATACATAAGGCCCTGGGCTCAATTATCACCCCCCCCCCCCAAAAAAAAAAGACAGAGACTGAGAGACAGAGACAAAGACAGACAGACACACATACACACTCATGCATGCACACACACACAGAGAACACTTCAGCAGGAGACCTTGCTTGAGGACTTCCTGAATTGGAGGCATGGTTGAACCCAGTGTTCTTTTTAGGTTTATTTCTACTTGCTGGTCCAAGCATTGCTGAGTGTGTCCCCCAGGAAGCATTTACTCATGTATCCACAAACTATGGCCTGGGTCTAGAGCATATACTACCTCTACAGTCCCTCCACATTCACCCAAGGCTTTTAAGCTTGTTACAAAAGAGATGTTAAAACCAGAGACCCAAGAATCTTATCAACTTTTCCATTTTCCTTCAACTATTAAAGCTAATTTCCTGAGAACATGAGATAGTTGATCTGAATTAGGGGAACAAATAGCATGGGCAATCAGTATTATTCTATAATTGATCAGAGTCTCTGGTATGACTACTGAATAAATTTCTTATGTATTTATCTAAGCAAATCTAAGCAAACAAAGATTTATAAAGTAGTAATACAATTTTTTTTATTAAACATACATTAAACCTGGGGTTCTTCTCCTCTCCTTTACAAAAGACCAAGTAAATGCCAGTAAAAGGCATAAAAGACAAGGTCAACAGTGAAGAGGAGAGAAGTCAGGAGTGGGTTAGAGTTGTGCACACATTTGTGGAATATGAAAAGTAGTTGGAGGAGTGGAGACTGATTTAACAGAGAGAGTAAGCTGTACTTTACTGGCTGTGGGTTGCCATTGTGCTGCCCTTGACAGATCCCCATATGGCACATGATTGGAGGTTCCTGGCACCACAGACAACAGGATAACACAAGGAAAAATTATAGGGAAATCTACTAACACATAGCTCCCCACTTACCCTCCCATATCCCTTAGTTCCAGGAAACCACCCCTGTGTTTCTTCCAGAGGAACCTAGAATTTTATAAATGGAGAAACAGTTATAAATCTCATCCCTGGGGAAATCAAACTTACTATAAGGCTCACCTCTGGGACATTTGATGATGTGTGGAGGCATTTTTATTGTCATAATTGAGGGTGCTCTGGGTACGTAGTAAGTAGAGGTTGGGGTTCTGCTAAACATCCCTCAATGTCCTGAATAGCTTTCTACAGAAAAGGATTATCTAGCCCAAGATGCCAGTAGTGTCAGGACTGAAAACTCTGCTCCAGAGTGAAGAGTGGCACAGGGCTGAATGCTTGCTGAAGAGTGGGTGCTCCGGCTCCCTTCCCCACCCTGCTCCCACAAAGCTGAATGACGGGCAGGAGTGTGGATGATTCTTTTCCACAAGAGAGAACTTAGAAAATTTCAACACCAACTTTTCAGGTGTCCTAATAGAAAATCTCCTACTGAAGGAAAAGAAGAACTCTTACTGTCCCATCATCCAACATCCCGACTCTCCAGCTGATGATCCCATCAATGTGAACATTGGCCTAATCAGCTTTTGAAGATCTTCATTTTAAATATGAGTGCCATTAGAAACGTTTTGAACCAGACATTTTGGAATAAATTCTAAGAGGAAAGGCATGTACTAAAATAACTAAGTTAAAATTTTTAAAGTATAAATAGAGGAAACTAAAAGAGTATAGAGATAAGGATACTTCAAAAAAAAAAAAAAAAAGAAACCTCATAGTTAATACCCTCAGTGATAATAGAAGATTCATTATTTCTCTGCTAAAGAGAAAAGTTGGAGAACTTGAGTTATTCAAAATTTAAAATGTGTCCAAAAAACTGAATAGAAGAATTAAATCAGAAAGTGGAATAAATCTCCTAGAGAGTCAAATAAGAGACAATATTTTGAAAGTAGGGGATAAGAGGTAAGAAAACAAGGGGCTTTAACAGGCAATTACTGGACATTCCATAGAGACAACGGAGATAATAAGGACAAAGGAATGAGTAGAAACAATAATGTCCAACTAATTCCCCAAACCAAGGAACCTGGGTCTCCAGAGGAAAGGCCTGCCAAGTCACTGACACCAAAAACTGAAAGAGGAAAATTTTTAAAAAAATTATGAATTTTTGGAATACCATAGAGAAAAAATAGGTCAAAGGATTGAGAATAGGAATGCAGTCTGGCTTCTTAGCAGCACGTAGTTACACTTGAAGTCAAGGGAGCCATCCTTTGGTCTCACAGTAGCATGACCTGGTCACATTCATCTAACCTAGAATTCTGAACTTAGACCTTCTATAAAAGATTCGGGTGAAATAAAATCAGGCAAGAACACTTAAATCTCTTTAATACATCTTTCTGTGAAGAAGACACGGGAAAATGGGAGAAGCTGAGGGTGATGGACCTGGGAACTCACAGGAAAACACCCAACCTCAGTCCTTGTCTGAGGACAGGTGCAGAACAACTGTTGGTGGCTTGGCAAGTACCCAGTGTAACCAGTAGACAGAATCAGAGTTCCCCAGGCAGAGGTCTCCAGGGAAAGAAAAAATGAAACAAAATGATTTCCTGATTTGTTTGACTAGTGGGATGCAGGTTTTAACTCAGGCAAATTCAGACTTTATTTACTTAATCACGGCACATAGAGAGCAAAACTCAGAGTAACAGGACCATTCTCATAAGCATAACCCTAGGTTCAAGGTATGAGGAGATTTTATGTAAAGGAAGAAAGAGAACTTTCGTGAGTTTTGCTACAGTTTGGATCTTAAGTGTCCCACAAAGCCTTCTGGGGGTAAAGGCTTCCTTCCCAGTGTGGCGCTACTGACAGGTGGTGGGAACTTTGAGAGGTGAGGCCTAGTGGAAGGTCTCAAGTGTGCCCTTGGGGAGGACTGTGGGACCCTAGCCCCTTCTCTCTTTCTCTCCCCCTTTTATTTCTCAACCATGAGGAGAATCATTCTGCTTTGACACATGCTCTCACCATGATGTGCTGTCATAGGCCCAAATCACTCAGATCATAAACTAAAACCTCTATTTGTTAGAGTGACAGATAATGATAGAAAGGTATCACAGCTTTTTTTGGGTCACATTTTATGTTCAAAAAGAGTATCTATGCTCTAAAATAAAATTTTTGTGTATATATATATATATATGTATGTGTATATATATAAATAAAACTGGGGATTGAACTCAGGGCACTTAGTCACATTGCTAGCCCTATTTTGTATTTTTTTAGGGACAGGGCTTCATTGAGTTGCTTAGTGCCTCACTTTTTTGCAGAGGCTGGCTTTGAACTCAATTCTTCTGCCTCAACCTCCCAAGCAGCTAAGATTACAGGTGTGCGCCACCACACCAGGCTAAAATTTTATTCTTTACTAGATTCCTAAAGTCATTACTCAATACTTATCAAATATTATCTATGCCACAAAAAACATTAATGAATGAACACTTTAAATATAGGTCTTAGTCCTATAAAGACCTCATAGAAGCCTTTACAAAATACAACTGACCCTCTGTACCTATGCATTCATTGGTTTAACCAAATACAGATCAAAAATATTCCAAACAAAAATTGCATCTCTACTAAACATGTACAGATTTTTTTCTTTTTTTGTGTATACATATGCATGTGTATATATAATAATCTTATGATTATTCCCTTAACAATGCAATTTAACAACTATTTATATAGAATTTACATTGTATTAGGTATTTTAAGTAATCTAAAAATGATTTAAAGTATCTAGGAGATTGTATGCAAATTATATGAAATACTTTGTCATTTTAAATAATGGACATTAGCATCCATGGAGTTTGGTATCCGTAGGGAGTCCTAGAACCATGGGCTGTGGTTACCAAGGGACAACTGAATATTGAGGAAAGACAATTCAAGTGAACTAATTCTGCCTCCAAATGAAAAGGATAAATAAATGAATGAGTGTTCAATAGTGACTAAGAACTGGATTCAGCTTTTAAATTAAAGGGAAAGGAGATATTTAGCTAGTTACGGAGCCAAAATAATCCTGATAAAAGCCACTTTTAAAATTAGAGAATGAATAAGCATATGATCTTGACAATAATCAAATCCCTAGTCCCAGGGTTTATAGATGACAGGTCTAATGAGGAAGTTGCAATTATCTTGAAAATCATGGAGACCTGGCATAATACCAGAAGCTGCACACAGTCTTAAAAATAGGTGAATAACAGTCTTGAAAATTTTTATGTTAATTATCAGACAATAACATGATTAAAATGAGATAAGGAGAGAAGAATGGCAAGTAGCTCTGAGGCTCTCAAATCCCAAGGAAAAGGTCCTGAATTTTTCATGTCTTACAATTTCTCTTGAGTTCTCCTCAAACTCTATCTAGCATTCTATTCCAGTCCCTGGAAACAAGTTTGTCTTGCTTAATGAAAGGCAGGAGGAGAAAGGAGAAGGTGAATATAAATTGCTCTCATCTACAACACAGATCAAGGTGACCTGGTTGCTAATATTTTGCTTCATGATTCAATCTGAGTAATCAAAGTTCTGGTTTTTTATTTCCCTGAGACTGAGTGTCCATTGACTCATTTTTATCTGCCTTCCTATGCCTCAATCCTTGTCTTGATAACTGGTCTAAGTTTTTTTTTTTTATTGGTCTGACCTACACAAATCTCAGAGCCCTGGTCTTGCCCTAGCCCTTTTGTCTGAACTGTACATCCTGTGGATAGATGTTGATCTCTTATACTGGCTCTGCTGCCTTCTACCCACCTAGATACCTTTTACCATACTACCTTCATATACACAAAGTCAAATGTGTGTTTTACCTTTGTCCCATGAATGAATATTTTTTGATGGCCTCTCTTCACCCCTTTAGTGAGGGAAAGATTCCATCCTAGGGCTATGGAGCTGGCCAAACATATAGCACCCAACATAGGACAGGTGACCTCAATAGCAGTTTATTAATTGGACATACTTAATACCCTGGAGGAAGAGGAATTTGTACTACACTGAGCCACATGGAGGTTGCATTTGGAACAGATTGAGCAGCAGAGGATGTGAGGAGGCAGACTTTGTAGTAATCTGAGTTTGGATATGAGTGTCTTGTTTGGATAATTCCATGGACCGGCAGACAAGTGAAGGCCACTGCTGCCGCTACTTCGGATTAAGCAGGAACCATGCATTCATCTTTTGATAAGGAGGATTGTTTGATTAGAGGGCTTTATCTCCTGGGGAACAACTATGAGTTAGGCCATTCAACCTCCTGGTTTCCCAGATCTCAAGGCACATGTGATATTAATTTTAGGACTTAATACCATGAGTTTCTTCCTCCATCTCCTGCCCTAATTGTGTGTTTATGTCTACTTCATCCTTTCCTGTGGCAACGCGGCTCCTTCTGTCTCTCATCTCATCATATGATAGAGTCATCCCCATCCACCACAGTGATCTACATACAGGAGAATAGAAATATCAGGATTATCCTTTGGAATAACTTTTATCTAGCTTAGGGAACTAAGGTTTTGGAAAACCCTGATCATAGTCACATAGCTATGACCAGAAAGAGGATTCTTAAAAGCATGACTGTGATGTTTTAAAGTTTTTTTCAGGGCTAGGATGGTAGAGTGGTAGAGTGTTAATCTAGCACGTACAAGGCCCTGGGTTTGATCCCCAACACCACAAAAATAAACTTTTTACATTAGTAATTAGAATTAATATCATGTTTTTAAAAGAAGCTATATTCTTAAGTGAAATTATGTGTTTATACTTCTTGTAAATTAAAAAGTAGTCCAACACTAGTTAAATATTAATAGCTAAGCAAATAATGATATATATTAGATGAGCTCTTAAGACCTCTACAAATTCAGGGTGATGCCCAGTGACTACTAATAAACAATATGGAAAGCTAACTTTAGGGTTATTTTATTTTCTATTTATAACCATGGAGAAGCTGTTTATTTGAATAATACCTGATGTGATCTTCCATATCTCTGATTCGTTCCTGCTGTTATTTTCAAAAGATACAAGTGTTCAGACCAGTTTTCTTCTTTCTGGCCCCTAGGGTTTGCAATGTCAGAATATACAGCAATTTAGGAAATATCAGCTGCATGGGCCTGGTATTTTGGACTCTTTCTTCTCTGCTGTATATTTAGTTCAAGGCATCTGTAAATGTCTACTGAATGATGAATGTATTAATATTAATATTAATTAATATTATTAATGTTCCCACACAGGTCTATCTCCTGGTAAAGGTTACCTCCTAAAATAAGGGTAATGGAGCCCACCTGGTTCAGACTAGTATTGTCTCTTCTGTCCTTGTGTACTTGACTGACACTGGCAAATGGACAGAAATGTTCTTACTTTGTGTCCTCACATAGTAAGACAGAGAGGTGCCAAGGATCAGCCCTGTTGGTTTTACTATACCTGTGTTGTACAGGTATTGCCATGTAGATATTGTTATGCCTGCATTCTCTGGAGCCATTCCAGTGAAAAATACAAATTCCTAATTGATTACTGCCAGTTTTCCAGAGACAGGGCTGTTGACTGAAACACGTTGGAGAAATCACAGGAAGTGTGCCCATTATAAGCTATTGATGATATCTTAAATAAATAACTATTGCGATATATTGGTTTTCTTAGTGAAATGTAAATAGAAACACCAAAAGCAGAGGCCACCTGTAGCCATATCTGTATTGAAGAAGTGCAGTATCTCTGCTTAGAAATTGGGAAAGACAGACTTGGGGAAGTGTCATTTGGGAATAGCTGACACGAATTTTAAACCTTTATGATTTTATAATGATGTTGCTGCTAACAATGGTAACTCTGTGAAAAGTGGCCACAATTCCAGACTATTGATTAAGAGATTAAGCTCATCTCCTTTCTTTTTTCAAAGATCACAAACAGGTCTCAATTCCTGTAAGATTATGCATTAAGGACAGGTAAAACAACTTTTCTCATAGGCTTATTGAGATTATTGATAGTGTCCATGAACTTCTGGCAGCCCTTTGTTGAAAGGTACTGCTTCCCTGGATATCATGCTATTGTGGTAAAGTATTAATATATTTGATTGACAGTAAGATATTATGAAGTTTTCATCCAAAAGTCATAGAATGCCTGAATCCCCACCTGCTGAAAAGGACCCTAAATATTTTAAGAATTATAACACTTGGGTGTCAGCTGCAGATGTGTATGTCTTCAGTAGTTGGGACCCATTCAAAGTGACCTCCTTCCTTCTTTCTTGTCAGGCATACTGTGAATACCAAGACATTGCAAGGGGAGTGAGGGATGGAGTAAGGTGGAAAGACTCCAACCTCATATATGAGGATCTGCAGTTTCTACTTACAGGATATATAAAAGGTGTCTTCACATCAGTAGATGTAAATTGAAAAGTCCATTTTTCTGTGTGTCTTTTTTTTTCACCCACACAGCATATATGTAATACCTATTTATTTTAATTTCATTCAGAAAAATTCCCCATTTTTTTAACCAATAAACCATAAAGAATCTGGGAAAATGACATCTTTTATTTCTTGCTTTAGTAACCATTATGGTTTTTTTTATAGATTTAGAATTATAAAGTAGATATTTTTTCATTAACATGATAGCTGCTGGTCCTTAACTAGCATCTGGCTTCTAGTTTTAAAATAATAGAATGAAATGTCGGAGCTGAGAAAGGATTATTGTGACCATCTAAATAATTGCCCTCATTTTTGAGAGGAGCAACTAAGGAAGAGCTCAAATAAGAGCACAGGGTTTCTAGTTCCCATTATGTGCACTTTCCAAGATACTCTAAGGCTGCTACATATGTGGCATGATTTGAGGCAGTGCCAAGGCGCCCTTTCCAAATACCCACTCCCCTGCATGCCCTAATGCATGAGGACATCAATCCTTTGAGGTTTGAATAAGTTCTGTGTTGCAGGTCTTCTGTAAAACATTAATGTCTTCTGGAGGAGTCCCACTTGAAGCCTGTTTTAACCAACTTCTTAGATAGTTTGTGGAACCTTCTCAGGAATTAGCAGATTGAGACAAATGCTAGCCCTAGTTTAGGGGATAGGGCACACTGAGGATGGAGAAAATGGACATTAGTGTGGTTTGTTCTTGACATGCCCAGTTGTCTTCAATCTTTACAAGCTTTGATGAGGAGTTCAAGATTCAGAAAAGAGTACAGTGTGAGATGGTTACTTTTTAGATACTTGTCCAACATGTATGTAGATTTTGGAGCAGCTATTTAGAGTACTTTATGTTCAATAGAAAACAGGATCAGAGGAGTGGTATTAAGCCATCAATTCCTACCCTCCAGTCACCTATGCTGTATTTGTATTTCCTATGAGAAATCATTGAGTAATTGATTTGGGCTGTGGTTAGAGGAGCTCTGTGATAAGGGAGGACCAAGCAGTGGAAATTTGGGTGGGGAGTGGGAGACAATATGTTGTTCCCAAAATAGCACAGGACTGGAGGTCGGAAAGCTTCCATCCATTCTGGTCTTCACTATTCAACAAATTAATTGTAAGGATTATACACAATATTTTCATCTTTTGACTAGGTCTTAGATTGAGGGAATAAGACCAGATTATCTCTCAGGTCCCTTCCAACTACTGATATTTAAATTTTTTTTAACTATGACAATTAAGTATAATGGTTTGGGGTGAAACTGGGATAATTTATGAGGACCAGTGAGGCAGAGACTTCTACAGATGGCACAGGGGTCTGGGGCTTTGTGTGTTTTGTCCTGGATATTTTCATTCAGACATCAAAAAATATTGTTGCTATTGTATTTGTATTTTAGTGGTATATAACTTGTTCCTAATTTTATTCTTTGTGATTTCTTTTTGGTGCTTATATTTGTCATATCTTTAAATGTCACTCCTGAAAATCCACTAAAGGTGAGATTCTTGAGATTCTCAATACTTTGCTGAAAACAGTGTTTACAGTATATTTGATGCTCCATAAATATTTGCCAGAGAGGATTGAACAGAATGTTTAAAGTGTTTGTCAATTTTTTGGAACATGAGGAAGTAGGAACGGTCCTTAGAATTGATGCTACCAACTGGGAGGTAAGAGGAGTGGGCAAAGAAAGAAAAAGTAGCCTTAGTAATGTGGGGGTCAGGGAAGAAAGAACTGGGATTTTGCCTGTGTCTATAATTCTTCTGCTGTGTAAGATGGTTCCCTGCAGTAACCCATATTTCTGTGGTCTTGGAGCATCACTACTATTGAAATATAGAAATTAAAACAGTGAAGGTGAAGATTTTAGTCTAATTGCCTGTTTTCTTTGTGGTCCTGTAGGCCAGCACTCAGGAAATGAGAATTAGCATATTGCTAGGCAAACATCATTGGTGTATAAAATTTCCCTTGTATCTTGCCTCCCATAGAAGATCATTTGAGTACATTTCTTTCTCCCCCTTGAATTTTTGCTTGTTAAAACTGAGGCTTTAGTGATGTTCATGGAGTTTCTAGCCAAAATCAGTTCAATTAAAACCTCCCAAGGGTGTCCTTCCCTTGTTAGAACTGTAAGTGATTTGACTTATGTGATTTTTGGTCTTTTTGCTAATGGAAGTATAGGTTAAGAACAGAACAAGTTGTGGCTACCTGGGAAAGGGTGTTACATTTTATAACTTCCTTACTTTTTCTACTTAATTCTGTTCCTTAAAAGACATGGTATGCATGTATAAGTACTGAAAGCCACTCAGAGCTCTCCCTGAAAATGTAAGTAAATTAATTGCCTTGGAAAGGTCACCCATAGCTTTAAACATTATAAATTATGAGATTCAAGGAAATGGAATTCTGCCACTAAAATCTCTGCATTACTTCTTGTGTTTAAAACATACAAGACCTTTGGTGTAGGATGGTTTTCTCAAAATGCCTATCAATTTGTATTATCTACCTTATGTCTAGGTTTTTTTCTTCATTTTATCAGGGGAAACGGGATTCACTATGATTATTGAAGTGCTGCAATTGATTCCATTTCTGTAAGGAATGGAATGTTTTTCCAAATTCCATAAATCTGAATGAATGGTATGAAATAAAAACCAACCAACAAACAAACAAATAATTCTCTTGCCAATCCAGTACATGGGAATTATTAAAGATAGTCTCACTAGATAGTCAATAGACTTTTCTTTCTATCTCAGATTCTCAAGAAATCTACATTATTAGGAGGTTAGAATGTATAATGTACCATTCATATAATTCTTCCTGCATTGTGTTATAGATTGCTAATTTGAATCACAATAAAGGAACTGTGTTCTTTCTATTTATTTAGTGCCTGGTCTAGTAGAGTAAAATTTTAATTCTAATTCCAGCCACTACTTTCTGCATGAAATTTGACAAGGCATTTCAAGTCTTTGTGCCTCTTGGTTCCTTATCTATGAGGGAAGTAGATTAGGTATTCTTTTCTTTTTGTGGAACTGCAAGAGAGGTAGGAAAATGGGAGGTGCAGAGAGAATCTCCTTACTTTTAGCCTACTAAAAGTTGGTACTTTACCCACACTTTGGACAGAATTTAATTCCCCCAAAGTAAATATGTTATTTTCCCTTAAATTAAATTACAAACATTTTGAAGTCAGGGATTGTGGCTTTCCCATATTACTTAAGATTGTATAGTGCATATCTTCAAAAATTTGCAAATTTCTATTTCACAAACTGAGTCATTTTGGTAGAATCTCAGTTTGTTGAATTACATTTTCTGGCTGGTATTCCAAGGTGTCCATCAAGAGATAGGAATGTTTGTGTCCCTCCAAAATGTATGTGGAAACCATCTCCAATGAAATACATATTTAGAGTTGGGCCTTTTGGAGGTAATTATCCAGAGCCCTCCTGAATGGGAGCCAGTTGGAACCTGTTTTGCCCTTCTTCCAGGGGAGGATGCGGAAAAGGATCCTGTCTGTGAAGTGGAGAGCAAGCTTTTGCCAGACACTGAGTCTGCTGACAACTGAATCTTGAGTTTCCCAGCCTTCAGAACTAGGAAAATCTAAATTTCTGTTGTTTTATAAATTTATAATGTATTTTGTATAGCAACCCAAATGGACTAAGAAATGGACTTTTCTTAGTCCATTTCTAATCTTAGAAAAGAAATCTAGAAATGTATTATTCAAGTAGCCATTTAAAAATAATTGGGATCTTGGCTCATGGGACAAGTTTGAGAATGTTTTTGTTTTGGACTGAATGTTCTTGTATCCCAGATTCATATGTTGTAAATCCTAAAATTCACACATTGAAATGTTATGATATTAGGAACTGGAGCTTTTGGGAGGTAGTCGGATCAGGAGACTGGAACCCCATGATTGTGCCCTTGTAAGAAAATACAAAAAGCTTCTTGCTCTCTCTGGTCTCTATTACGTAAGGGCATGGTTAGAAGACACCTGTCTGAAAGCCTGAAGGGTGCCTTACCAGACACTAGACCTGACAGCACCTTGATCTTAGATTTTTTTAGCCTTCAGAAGTGTGAAAAAAAATTAATTTCTACTGTGTAAATCTCCTGGTCTATGGTAATTTTGTTAAAACAGTCTGAACTAAGTTTTTTGAAGGAATAATGCTATTGTAAATAAGGGATCAGAAGGGATTCCTCTTAGTTACAATGGATCCTCATTCTCAATGACTGGCTGTTATGTATTTAAGTGGATAACAGTTTTTGATACTTTTCTGAGAGAAAGGCTCTTTGAAATCCTACCAGCTATTGGATAAAATGATGTTCAGAGCATAAAAGTATTTTAAACAATTTCTCTTTTTTTAGAGCAAGAATATAAATTTTATAACCACCAGAGCCATTCTAGAGATACATAATTTTAAATTGTGCGTACAATTTGAAATATTGATATCCTAATTTTTCATATTGTCTTACGTAAGTAGGAAAGTAATGGTTCAGACTTGCTGCATGTGAGTTTACTTATTTGGGGGTGGGGTGCTATAGCATTACAGAAGAGGCTTTCCTAACTGGTGTTCAAAGATCTAGAAGCTTTACTTGGCCCATGTCTAGTTCTATTATTGCTTCCAACTTTTCCACTTTTTAGTTTCTGCCATTTTTCAGGGACTTGGTGTATTTTTCCTACATCTTTGGTATCTCAAATTTTCAAGGTATAGAGATTACTTTCCTAAAAATATTTTGAAATCCCAGACAGGATCTTTTTTTATTTTTATTTTTTGCTTGCAAATGGAATTACCCAGGTTTTAAACTTTTATTTATTTATTTTTCTTGCAATCCACGTTTCCTTAGTGAGCATCCATTTGGGAAATTTAGTAGTGTATAAAAGAAGAAAAGATCCTCTTTCTAGTCAAACAGGAATTCAGAGCCCTAGGCTCTCTGCACCTATCTAAAGAAAGAAGCATTTCACAAATCTCTGAGGGAATGAGTCCTGCCTGCAGTTTGGACTGTGGGCTCCTAAATCCTGTTGACAGTTCCTCTCCACCTCCTTCACCCAGATTAAACATAGTAATTGTTGTAATTTTTGTTGTTCACTTAAGTTCAGGGCCTGCTCCTCTTTCTGTCTGCCTTGAGAATGCCTTTTGTTTAGCTAGCAGTTCCTGTCCCAGGTAGTCCATTCCTGGAATTCTTTTGGGTCAGGGTTGAACAAAACTGTCACCAAGTCCTGGGCATTACTAACTACACCTGTCAATGATAATGGGGAAAGGTGATGATTCATGGCAGTCTCTCTTCTACAAAACCTGGTTTCAGGAATGAAACATTAGATAGGTTTTCATTCCTAGGAGGAGCTCAAAATACATTTATTTATATCTCATCAAGTTGGGCTGAGCTGATTCAGAACTGGCACTATTCTGCTTGTACTCTTTCACATTTATCACCCAGATGAATTGGAAAACAGTAGCTGCTGACTAATAATTATATAATCAGGATCAGAGGAAGGTGTTGTTCACTTATTTAGAAGAATAGTCAGAACTTTAGCAAACTTGTTCCTAAGATTATTCATCCTCAGGCTCAAAGAGATGATTTTAACAGTCCTCTTCTGTCCTTCTTCGCCTCTCCAAGGCGTTGGTTGGATGAGATGATCTCAGTTCTGAAACTTCATGATGTATGTTGTGGGTTTTTCATTTCCAGGAGAAGCTTAAAAATACATTTATTTATATCTTATAAAATTGGACACAGCTGATTCAGAACCAGCGATACTCTGCTTGATTCAGCATATGTTTGGTGAGTTTTAGCATCAGCCTCAGCAATAAAGTGAATATTTCTTGGGAAATATCAGAAATGTTGGTTTCCAGAACTCAGGATTTACTATATCATTATGGATTTATAATTTACTAGGTTAAAATACAGTCAGCATCTTGTAACTAATTCATAGGAATTATACAACTGAAACTCCAAAAGATAGATTCCTAGGGACTGCACTCATATGTTGTAGCCCCAGTTTCTTACATGGTGTCATTTGGAGTTGAGGCCTTTGAGAGTTATTTGGGTTTGGATGAGGTCATCAGATTGATGCCCTTATAAAAAGAGATAAAGGAACCAGTGCTCATTCTCTATCATGTGAGTGCAGACCTTGAAGTTACCATCTGCAAGTCAGGAAGAGGGCCCTCACCAGAATCTGATCATGGGCTTTTTGGTGTCCAGAAATGTGATAAATAGTTTTTTGTTATTTAAGCCACCCAGTCTATGGTATTCTGTTATAGTAGCCCAAACTGACTAAAGTACAACTCGAGAGAATCTCTTGTACTTTCTGGATTCCATTGTCTACACATGACCTTATCACCTCCTAGACCCCTCCCGTGTCTGTCTTACCCCTTTAGAGCATGGCTTCAGCATTAATTTCTTAACAGTATCCATCAACCTTCGAAACCAATTATCTCTGCTTAATGTTCTTTTCCTCAATTTCTTTAATTTTTTTCATAATAATTATACATAATAGTGGGATTCATTTGACATATTCATACATGTACTTAATATAATATGGTTAGTTTCATTCCCTAGTACCTTGCTCTCCTCTTCCCCTTATTCCTCACTTCTTCTATTCTATTGATATCCCTTCTATTTTCTGGTGATTCTCCCAATGTTTTATTTTCCTTTTTTCTTTCTAGTTCCCATATATGAGAGAAAACATATGACCCTTGACTTTCTAGTCTGACTTATTTTGATTAACTTTAGGCTCTCCATTTCCATCCATTTTCCTGCAAATGACTTATTTCATTCTTCTCTATAGTCACATAAAACTCCATTGTGTGTGTGTATGTGTGTGTATCACATTTTATTTATCTATTTATCTGTAGATGGACATCTAGACTGATTTTATAACTTGGCTATTGTGAATTGTGCTGAATGGGTATGCATGTATAGCATGCTGCCTGTACTGTAGGTATTTGCTGAAGTCCTCATTTTAGGTCATGTGGTGAGGACTATATTCCATTCCTAGTCTTTTGTTCCCCTCAATTTCCTAATCACATGGGACATTGTCATCCTTGTTTCTAGAGTCATGGGTTTCTTAGGTCTTCTCTGATTTTTCCTTTTCTGCCTCTATGAAACAAATAATAGGGTCTTTCTTTATTTCTAACTTCTAAATCATCAGGTTTTTATGGAGGAAGAAAAAGGACCCTAGAATCAAAACACCTGGAGATTTTCAGTATTCATATTTCAAAATATGGCCCACATTTTTCTCAAGCTCATGCACCATGAATTAGATTTATAGTGAGAGAGAAACATGTGCTGTGGCCCATGAAAACAGCTGGCATAATGGTGAACATAAAGTCATCAGATAGTAATTCTGTAGACAGGTGCTGTTTACTACAGGATTAGAGGAAGTGGACTTTCCTCTTTGCCTCTTGAACAATTAGGGTTTTACTTTAATTTCCACTACAACCAGAAAGTGACTCTTGTCTAATGGGAAGTGACATCCCTCTTATCATCAGAATTCCCAAAAGAATGTTAATGTCATAGAGATCCACAGCCACTAAGCATCCTGCAAGAAGCAAGAAATGGTACAAGTTTCCATCAAACAATGTGGAACAAAAGCATACAACGTGGGGATTCAGGCTAGACAAAAACCATTCTCCTAGCCACATTGGCTTTCATGTGTCACCTGTCTCTCTTACTGAAAAGAACACCAGATTCTATTGTTTCTTCCCTTCTAATGGTGTGCTGCGTGTAAATATGCCAAGTAAACACTAATGGTTCTCATCCAGTTCAAATATGAGTAAGGCATAGTCTTTGCCTTTCAAATGAAAAGGTGAGACAGACAGGTAAATAATAAGTGCATGCAGCTTAGATATGGAGGCAGTCTGGGTGTTATCAACAGATGATAAATAAGGAAAATACACACACACACACCCCATATATACCAATAATGCAGTGTTATTCAGTCATAAGGGAGAATGAAATCCTTTCATTGGCTACAAAATGGAAGGAAATGGAGGACATCCTATTAAGTGAAGCCAGACAGAGAGGTAAGTATCACATGTTCTCTCTCTTACGCAGAAACAAACAAAAAGTTGACCCAAAAGTATAATAGTGGTCACTAGGGACTAGAAATGGTGCTGGGAGGGGTGGTGGTGTGAGTGTAGAAGAAGGTGGTTGGATATGGTCACTGAAAGCTGTATACATGTATGGAAAAATGACACTGAATTCCACTTACATATATAATTATTGTTTCAAAAATAAAATAACAAATGCAACAGAATCACTTGCGGTTCAGAGATTCTTTCAGATAGTCACAGGGCTCCTCATCATCATTTGTTAACTTCTGATGGCACCAATTTTTTCTTGGTTTGTACAGGTTAGTTTTTCCTCGAGTTATTAGACTTTTATATTTGTTACTTGAAAAATGATAGGCACCATCTGACAGGTGTGCAAACACTCTTTAAACAACCATTTGTCAAGAGGCCTGGTACTATAAAGGTGCAGTGCTTACCTCAAGTAGCGACAGCTGGAGCAAGAGAAAGACCTGGAAATACAGTGCAGGGGTACAAGAGGAAGGCACCGCCCACATAATTTTCCATGGTATTTTTCTCCAAACATCACATATCCTCACATTTTCAAATGCTTTAGTTACTTTGTAGGAGATGCATGTCAAAAAAATGGAATATTATTAGGTTTACATTGATGGCTGCTCATATTACTTAGGACATTGTTTTGCAGTCCATAGGGTGAAAGTAGAATTGTTTAAATAAGGAACCAATTATACAACTGTAAAAGAAAAAGAAATCTAAGTACTTTCCCTCTGTTTCACTAGTGTAAGATTTAATTTCAGCATTATTCTTCCACCTCAATAAAATTGTTTGTTGTTTTAAAAGTCATTTTTATTACATATTAAATAGAAAAGGATAGTGCGAAACATACATGTGTCATATGGAATAACACTTCGATAAAATCTTGCCATCAAGATTAAGAAATACAACTTTGAAGCCCTCCCAAGTTTATGACTTTCTCCTTCCTCTAAAGTTATTTATCCTGAATTTTGTATTTAGGATTCCCTCATTCTTCTTTCAGTCTTATCACATATATTTGCATTCTTAAAGAACATGTCACTGGTTTTGCATATTTTCTCATATTTCTTTATGTAATATGAACGACACCATATATATATATATATATATATATACCCACTCTCAAAGGACTGTTCACATGCAGGTATTACTCAAAATCCAGAGCCATGTTGCCTCCAAGTCTCCAAGGAAGAGGAAGATTTGTTGTTATCATCTCCATTCCTTTTAGTTTAAGACACGTGTTTTTTCTTTGTTGTTTTTGTTGTACTGGAGATTGAACCCAGGGGGCTCTGCCACTGAACTACTTTCCCAGCTCCTTTTATTTTTTATTTTGAGACAGCATCCAGCATCTCACTATTTTGCCCAGGTTGACCTTGAACTTGTGATTCTCCTGTCTCTTGAGGCTCTGGGATTGCAGGTGTGCACCACATGCCTTCTTAAACCTTGTTTTGACATCAGAATTGATCTCTCCATCACAATATGGACAGTAAAAATATCTACTTTAGAAGAAATTTTACATTCTACCCACAGGCACATAGGTTTGTTCTATGATTTCAACCACACAATCATTGAAGACCACAATAGGGAAGAACTAGAATAATTGTATAAATCTTGAGTTATTTTCCAGAAATCCCACAGCAAGTAGGAAGAGGTAAATAAACTTTCTGTAATCCTGTCTCATTTTGATGCAAACTCTGTAATCTACACATTCTTGTGCTTTTCTTTCTTTCTTTTCTGAGATAGGGGTTTCACTAAGTCGCCTAGGCTGGCTTTAAACTCCTAGGTTCAAATAATCTTCCCACCTTAGCCTCCTGAGTAACTGGGTATTTAGGGATATCAATTCCTGGTCTCCTCTGTGATAGCTCATACAATTCTCATCCACATCTTATTACCATGGAAATATACCTTTCCCCCCCAAAAAAAGCACCTGTATAGGAGAGTTCAAATCATACATGGGAAGGGAGTCTTGCTCAAAAGGAAATAGTCTATTTCCGCTCTGTACACCACAAAGGATCTCTTTTACATCATCATGATCTATTATTTTTAGCTTCTAACACCTCTGTACCCAGAAAAAGGATCTTTGCTGTACATTTGCATATCTCGTGGTCCTTCTGAAAAAAAAAATGTTCTCTGAATAATGAGATGGTCTGCCTCCAAGGCAAAATCAAGTGTTTACCTCTTGCAGTAGAAAATTCTGTGAATGCTACAAAATGATGGGGTTTCCATCTTCTTGCCTTCCCATTGAAATGAGATGATTGTCTTCACTCAGTTCTATTTGCATGTTTAGTAGGCATCTGATACCTAATATGGCTGAAACACAACTCTTTTTTTAATATTTATTTTTTAGTTTTAGGTGGACACAATATCTACATATTTCTTTTTTATTTTTATGTGGTGTTGAGGATTGAACCCAGGGCCCTGTGCATGCCAGCGAGCACGCTACCGCTTGAGCCACATCCCCAGCCCCATGAAACACAACTCTTGATTTCCTTCTCTTTCCTAGATTTCTTTGACCTCTCTATTACTTTGTGTCATGAGTGGGCAACCCTCAGGATTCGGTTGCTCAAATAACAGTCTAGATATCTTCTTTGATTCATGCCTTTTCCCTTCCTTCCAAGACATTAACTACTGTCTTACTGTTACATTACTAAATATATCCTAAATCCATCCATTTCCTTCCCCTCTGGTCATGTGGCCCAGTAACCCTCTACATGGTTTTTCTCCTTCTATTCCTCTATTCCCTAGAAACCTGAGAGGCAATTTAAAAGTGGAATTCAAATCATGTAATTTTCCTTCTAAAACACCAAACAGTGGTTTCCTACCATACTTAGAATAGCATTCAGACTCCTTTCCATGGCCTATATCATGAAAAAAGAATCCTTACTTCTGGGTGGCTTATTGGCTATGGAGGGAGAGGAGGTGTCAGGTTGGAGGGACATTTCATGCAATGTCCGATATAGCACTGGTGACAGTAATCCACTCTGCTACTTTAGTTCAAATGCTGGGAATAGACTTGTGCATAAATCACGTTCTGGAGGATAAATAGAGAAATCAAGGTTGGGTTGGGGAATGAGAGTGGGAGAAGCATGAACAAAAGACAGGAAGGAAAATGAAAGAGGAGCAACTGATATTACACATGTTCATAAAAGAAAGTCAAACATATCCTTACTTGTAAGAAAACAAAATATGTTGGATTCACCTTAGGTGGTTGCTTCTCAGGCAGTAACCATGCAAAGGAACATGCCTCATGGAAACATGGCCAAGAGCAGTCTGTTAACACATGTAGACAGGTATATCAATTTGCCCCCATATCTGGGTCATTGGTAGCAGGGTGGGAGTATATCAATCTTATATGGCTTACACACAGAGTTTCCCAAAGGTGTTTTGCCAAGTGTGTTACGGTTCTAAGTGCTATTCCATGGGGTCAACAAGCAATCCTAGGAGATCAAGGTGATGAACAAAGCAACCTCCTTTAAAAGGGGCAGCTGCACAGACGTGCTGCCTTAGCTCTGTGCCACTGGAGTCCATGGAACGTAAGTTGAAACAGAAAACACCTCCAGCCAATTTATGTCTCAAGAATATTTAAGCTGAATTTATCTGCTGAGGCATTTTGGATAGTGTTTACGGAAAAAAGCGACAATCCTACTTAGAATGAAAAGGTCAGAGTAGGGACAGAGATCAAGAAGTTCTGTTTCCTTTGGTTGAATTGTCAGATGGAAACTTTGTCTTCCTTTTGGGCAAGTAAGTTTGGGGCAGGGCTCTCTCTCTGGTTTCTTCCTCACTACAGCAAAGCAGAAGGTCTTACTGCAGAGGACCCAGAGGGCAACAAACAGACTGTTTCAGCTGATGAATGTTAGAAGGGCAAGTAGAAGTTGTTCTGTTAATTAGCTCTGACCTCTTGGTAGGGCATCTGGACAACCTGAGATGAAGATGAAGGGATGATAGCAACTTGGAAGGAACCTGAAAGCATTTTGATATGTCAGGTTTTTCTGCAGCTGGGGAGGCCAGCACAAGTCCTCAGAAGACTCCTGAACATGAGGAGGAGAGGAGGAACAGGAAGTAGGGAAATGATTTGTTTGCTTTAATATTTGCTCCCAAATAATACAATTTTATCTATGTTTTTAATGTTGCAATTTAAAATTATGCAATAAAACACTATAATGTTATACTGAACATTGTAATGTTATATTTTCACTATATTTTTAATATTATAATTATCTTATTATATATAATTCTTAACTATGTATGTTAGAAGAGATATAAAAACACATACAGTTTTCCAGTTTGTATTTTTAGGTCTAATCTTTTACACGGTTACAATCTTAGAAGTGGCAATCTAGTTCAAATCTGATAGGTTTTGTTTTCTTCCAAGTAACATATGCACACTCACGGAAGTATTTACATGTTTGGTATCTGTGACCGTGTTTGAGGAACAAAGCCTCTAGCTCTATCAGACACCTCTATTACTTACATCCAGCCCAGGTCACAACCACATAGGCATAACTGAGGCGTGGAGTCTACCTGTCCACCTGCTGGCAGGTTGACTAAATTAGGACCAGTTCCCAGAGTTATTCAGAGCATTCAGATGCCATACTTCTTGTTCTGCCTTGGTGTCTACCAAGGTACTTGCCTATGTCATTGATTGACATCAGATGATGTAACTGTTTTTGTCGTGTGACTTTTTCTTCCTGAAACACTTTGGTTTTTCCCTGGCCATCTGTCTGGCACTGAGTAAGTCACTTTTACTTTTTTGGGCCTCATGTTCATCCTCTGTGAAATGATGAGATTGAACTATTTAATGTCAGGACACCAAGTGCTCCTTTTTTTATGATGTTTATCTGACTTCTCAAATTATGAGAGCCCTTCCCATTACTCATTCACTTCTCTCAAAACTGCTGTGGACATCAAGGCAGAACAAGAAGAATGGCATGCATGTTCTGAGTAACTCTGGGAACTGGTCCTAATTTAGGCAACCTGCCAGCAGGTAGACAAGTGGATTCCATGCCTCAGTTAGAGCTCACATGGTTGTGACCTGGGCTACTGTGAGTAGTAGATGTGTCTGATAGAGCTAGAGACTTTGCTCCTCAAATATGGTCACAGATACCAAACATGTGTCTGAACAAGCAACCCAGTGGCCTTCACTTCTGCCACATATGTGCCAATATGTAGTCAAGGTAGTTGATGATCTGCTAGTTATTTCATGATTTTTCTGTTATTTGAGCACAATAAATGGCAAGAATAAGCAATATAGTTTGTATTTACAGATTGTTGGTTCCACCCTCAGAATTTCTTATTCAGGAGGTCTGAAATTAAACCTGATGGTTTGCATTTCTAATAAGTTCCTTTGCTGCTACTGTTTATATCCCTTGAGAAGCACTTATCTGGACTAAGAACAGAGGGCTGCTCATCCTTGGCAATAGAGGTAGCAAGTTAAAAGAGATGACTGAGATACCTAAGACCATGGCATGTTTGGATATGGCATGGTTCATTTGTCTGGAACATACAACACAAAGTGAGCAAATTTTAAGAAAAGAAATTATAAAGGGCTGTAAAAATGAGACTAAAGTTGTTGGACTCTATCCTGAGAGACTGTTGGGAGAAGATAGTGAAAGATTTTTAAATTTATGACGTTCTATGTATTCAGTGGAGGAAATCTGGATGGAGTACACAAAGACGCTAACCAGCAGAGGGAGTTGTCTAGAGTTGAACAAGAGAGGTAATGACATGGAACCAGCCCAGTGGTAATGAGGATTAAGATTTTGAGCGGTTTCAGGTTCAAAGGTGAAAAGAGGGAGAGAGAAATGGTGAGGGAGGAGGAGCGGGAAGAGGAGGGGGAGAGGGAGAGGGAATATGCATGAGAGACAGATACTCAAGACCTATTTAGAGATTTAGTGGCCAATTAAATATGGAAGGAAGTTTAAAGTGTTCTATAACAAATTCCAAAAAAAAATTCATTGGACTCTTCAGTGTCTATCTTTCCAGCTTTTAATATGTCTGAACTTTATACATATATTCACTTTGTGAATTTTTAGTTTTCTCTCTTTTTCTTATTGTCTCTTTCTGAATTATTCAGTAGATTTAGTGGATTGATTGAAAGGAGGGTTAATACAATTGTTATAAGGGAAAATAGTATTTTTCAAAATTCTTGAGACAACTGTGTATGCAATAATATTGTCTTTGGGTCTGTATTGATGACACAGTATAGTTGGTCCCTGAGTAGTTGGTCCTCAAGGTTGGTTGGTTGAAAACAAGGCCATGCTGTATTCACAAAAACCTATCTGTATAAGATAATACTTCAGAGTTGCAGAAGTTGTAATTGCTATTGCTTTCTCTTCTTTTTTCTCTTTCCCACATCTCTAAATTCATGTACACAAACACAAGTACCACACAATACTGTCTAGGTCACCCAGCACTTCCCTGACTTCCATGACACCAGCACCATGTTTCTCTTCCAGCACTTTCCAAACTGAACTGTCATTTTCTCTGGGTGCATCTGCTTCCCTTCTAGCCTGTGAGGCCCTCCACAGAAGGAACTGTGGGGAGAGAGGAGCAAAGAAAGTGAATTTTCCCCTCAACTTCCAGGTTTCCTCCCAAGAACTGTCCTGGTAGCTGAAGTTTTAAATGCATGCAGAGAAAATGATTTATTTCAGGATATCTGAAAAACTCTTGGTAAGTATTGCCTTGGCCAAGCTGGTTGGAGCTCCCAGAAGATCCCAAGGAGAACTTTCTTTCTTAGAGGATTCTAGGACAAAGTAAAAAGGGTTGCCCGGACAACTTTCTTGACTCAGATTATGACTGCGGCTTTGTCTTATACTAACTTCTCCTCCAGCACAGTATTTTGAATTATACTAGGTAAACCAGGTGCGGTTGGAACTGCTCTGGTTGCCTGGTCACCCCTTCTCCCCACCTCTCCTGGTGGAACATCTCCATCCAATACTGAAGAGAGGATTTCTCAACAATTGTTTTTAAGTCCAATTTTTAAATTAAGTATTTTAATCAAAAAATAGGTCACTCAATAAAGTTTTTAAATTTATCTTCTGTTATTTCCTCCTGCCAAGATAGTTTGGTGGAGTCCCAGTTTCTGTGGTTTATATTAGAAAATACAAGCATATAAAGTACTCTTCTTAAATCTACTTGCCCCTGTAGACATTCTGATGGAAACTCTAAAGAGTTGCCAGCTATGTGGGTAGAGTTGAAAGCTACTGACACCGGGTCACATGCACTTTGCCTCAGATGGGGTGAAGTTTGGCACCATTTGCCTGCCTGAAGCCATTATCACTGTGGGTAATCTGAGCCAGAGTGGAAGTGAGTTGAGACCCTAAATTTTATTTTTCCATGAATTATAACTTCTAATATAAATTAGTTTTCAATTAAGTATTCTGACTTTGGATTGAAAATTCTGTGACACAGATTTAATGCCTAATTCTAGGATGTTTTAGGAATAGGGAAAAAAAATCTCAAAGCTCTGTTTTATTGTCCTTATAGGCACAACACCTAGAGCTGGATTATTAACTAATGCTTTATTTCCATATTTTCTCTTCTTTCATTCTTTCTCTGGTTTGCACAATCGTCTTTGACCCAGCCATTGCCTATGCAATTAAATCACTTTCTCTAAAGACCTTTAACAAGTGTTTGTTGTACATTATTCTCTGTGGGAACTGCTACTTAATTTAAAAAAAAAAAAGCTTAGCTTTGGGGGAAATGAAAATGGTCTTTCTCCTTAGCACAAGACATAAAATTTGCTCCTTAAATTTATATTCCTTGAATATCCGATAGACTGTGTTTGGATCTTAGAATTCTGTTGATCCTTGATCTATGTAAAAATTTCTTCCTGTAGGTTTTCTGCTCACCTTTATTCAGGTTTTAACCTATGTCAGCTGCAAATTCAAAGCAATCTCATATTACTTTTTATGACTTACTTGGGGTAATGCCGGATCCCTCCACTTGAGTTTGCTTAGTCCTGGAATCTTCATATTCTGTCAAATCAAACCATGGCTTAACTCTGATTTGGTGACAGATAACAGGCATCATTTAAAAGGAGTTCTTCCTTGTTCATACTAATGTGCCTATAGACTGTAAATATAAAATTAAGAAATAAACACCATACTCTATATTACATATGACTCATGTGCAGAAGTCTATAGACTCTTAATAGAGAATATAAGAGGTCCAAAAGTCCAGTCTCATCATTTCACAGAGGATGAACATGAGGCCCCAAAAAGTAAAATGGCTGACTCAGTGCCAGACAGACAGCCAGGGAAAAACTAAGTGTTTCACGAAGGAAAAAACCACATGGCAAAACAGTTGCGTCATCTGATGCCAGTCACTGACATAGGCAAGTATCTTGGTGGACACCAAAGCAGAACAAGAAGTACGGCATCCATGCTCTGAATAACTCTGGGAACTGGTCTTAGTTTAGGCAACCTGCCAGCAGGTGCACAGGTGGACTCCGTGTCTCAATTAGGCTTATGTGGTTGTGACCTGGGCTGGATGTAAGTAATAGATGTGTCTGATAGAGCTAGAGGCTTTGTTCTGCAAACATGGTCACAGATGTTACATATGTAAATATGTACATAAGTGTGCAAATGTTACTTGAAAGGAAACAAAACCTATAGATTGCCATTTCTTTTTTTTTATTGGTTGTTCAAAACATTACAAAGCTCTTGACATATCATATTTCATACATTAGATTCAAGTTGGTTATGAACTCCCAATTTTACCCCAAATACAGATTGCAGAATCACATCGGTTACACATCCACATTTTTACATAATGCCCTATTAGTAACTGTTGTATTCTGCTACCTTTCCTATCCTCTACTATCCCCCCTCCCCTCCCCTCCCATCTTCTCTCTCTACCCCATCTACTGTAATTCATTTCTCTCCTTGTTTATTTTCCTATTCCCCTCTTATATGTAATTTTGTATAACAATGAGGGTCTCCCTCCATTACCATGCAATTTCCCTTTTCTCTCCCTTTCCCTCCCACCTCATGTATCTGTTTAATGTTAATCTTTTCTTCCTGCTCTTCCTCCCTGCTCTGTTCTTAGTTGCTCTCATTATATCAAAGAAGACATTAGGTATTTGTTTTTTAGGGATTGGCTAGCTTCACTAAGCATAATCTGCTCTAGTGCCATCCAACCCTGAAGACCTTAAAAGAGTTTACTACAGGGATACTGCTACATCGATGTTCATAGCAGCACAATTCACAATTGCTAGACTGTGGAACCAACCCAGATGCCCTTCAATAGATGAATGGATAAAAAAAATGTGGCATTTATACACCATGGAGTATTACGCAGCACTAAAAAATGACAAAATCATAGATTGCCATTTCTAAGATTGTAACCATGTAAAAGATTAGACCTCAGAAATATGAACCTGAAAAATGTATGTGTACATGTATGCATGTTTGCACCTCATCATCTATGTAGTTAAGAATTATATGTATAATTAGAAATATTATCATAATTATAATATTAAAATATGATGAAAAATTGTAACATTGCAACTTTCATTATAATATTATAGTTTTATAATATACTATTATAATTTTAAATTATGATATTATACACATGGATAAAATTGTATCACTTGGGAACAGATATTAAGTAAACAAATCTCTGCCCTGATCCTTGAGCCTCTTCCCCTCATGTTCAGGAGTCTTCCGAGGACTCATGCTGGCCTCCTGGCTGCAGGAAAACCTGACATCAAAATGCCTTCAGGTTCCTTCTGACAGTTATCATGACCTCTTCTTTTTCATCACAGGTAGAGATTAGTTAACTAGGTTAAATTTTCTTCTTGTCTAATTCTATACGTTGAAAAAAAAATACCCTGAAATGCAAAATAACATGTTATATAATACAGTCTTCCACTGTGCATCTTGCTTGCTACTAGTTTCCACATGAAAACACAAGGTACCTGCTTATTGTGGTTTAGATGTGCTTTGTTCCCCAAGGGTTTGCAGTCTCCAGAGTGGCAATGTTGGGAGGCAGTATGGACCTTTAAGAGATGAGAGCTGGTGTGAGATCCTTAGGTTATTGTAGGTACTACCCTCAGTATTAATCAACATAGTTCCTCTGAACCCTGAGTTAATTTTCATGTTGTCATAGGAGCAGATCTGACCCTTAAATCGCTCCATGGCTTCCTCTTTTAAGATGTAATATCTTCCTCCCATATGTGGTCCCCCACATGCCATGTGCCATGAGGTCCTCACCAGAGCCAAGCTGATGCCAGAGTCATGTCCTTGAATCTCTAGAACTATGAACCAAATAAACTTTTTTTTTTTAATGAAGTTAGTCTGTAGTACTGTTGTTATAGTAACAAAAAATAAATTAGTACACTGATTCTTTTTGGGTGCTTACATGTGTGCTTTCATTTAGTGGCCAATTACTTTATGATAATCATGCATTAAGTTATTTAATTATGTTTATGAAATATCAGCAATATAGAATAATATTCTATGTATGAATTAGAGATATTTGCTCCTTAAGGATATTCTGCCCGCTCCCCTTTCCTAGCAATAACCTAGTGGGGAAGAAAATCAAAGTGCTTGGCTTCATTCTACATAAAGCCTGAGATTCCTAGAGTCTGCTTCTGCTGGGTTATTTCTCCTGCTGTCCTTTTTGCTCAGAAGCAGGCCCAGAATCCAGAATTGGCTAATCAGTGTGTCTGTTCATGGATCAGTGTATGGACTGGGATGCTTTGTGGCTAGAAGAAGGAGATGAATGAACTTATTGTGGGTCCAAGCAATTAATATATGATGCCACATAACAAAGGAACTGGAGGGAGAAGGTTGAGTGGTGGGGGAGGGTCATTGGCTCAGAATGATACTGCTGGTTCTGCTTCCTCACATGTTGAAGTTTGAACATTAGAGAAGCATACTGAGGCAAGCATATAAAGCAGGGTTTATTTAAAAAGGGGAAACAGAGACTTCTCCTGGGAGGGAGAAGGGGGCCATTGCTGGTATCCTGGTATTCCAATAAGCCAGGTGTTCTGCCCTTTTTATATGTCCTAGGCTTCCTTTGTTCTTCTGCCCTCTTCCTCCTTATCTTTCTCCATCCTGCATAGGTGACTAGGCATTTGACGAGGCCCAGGACTTTGAGGGATGGTCAAAAGGTGGGAAACAGGTGGGCTGAAGGGGGAAAGGCTAGATGGAGCAGCCAAGGACACATTAATTAACCTTATAGCTTCCTCTAGGGAGGGGCAATGGCTGGGACAGGTTGCCTTAGCAACTGGTTGGAGCAGGGGGAGGTTCTTGATAAGGGTGGAGGAAGGGCTTTGAAGGAATTAACATTTCAATCCCTCAGGGGAATGTCTCCTACTTCCTGGACTCACTCAAAATTGGTCTCCTTGATCCGACTTGACTTGATTTACCTATCTATGCTGACTGCCTGTCTAATTCTGCCTTCAAGAATATCATAGAGGACTTAACATGTCACTTCCCGCTCTCCTCAAAGGGTTGGCTTCTTGTTCTCCGGTTTGTTTTACCCCGTGGTTCCTAACAAAAACAAATTTTAAAAAAGCATGTAAAAGCAAAAAGTGAGGGAGTAGCCAGGATAAGCCTGAAAACTAATTCTCCTTTCCTCTGCTCTCCTTCCTGAAAACAAACACTTCCCAAAGCATTTTTTCGCAGACTTTCCTTAGTGTCTCACTGCTTACAGTGGGTTAAGGGAAACAGGAAAAATGGGTGCCTAGCATTCTTAGCCAAAATCCCAGGGAGCAGATGCAGTCCGCAAGGAAAAAAGTAGGGAGGGAAATGTTCACTGAGTGTTAAAGTGTCTTCCACAATCGGAATGAAAAAAAAAAAAAGAACAATAAACATTGTTGGAGTTTATTCATTCATTCCCTTGGTCACATCAGCCTGAGCCCAGTAGCTGATATTGCCATGGAAACAAGGCAGGAACAGAGCTGCCTAGTTCCTGTCTGTTCCAAGCTTTGGATCCTGTAAATTCTTAGATTTTTTTAAAGGCTTCTTGCTTCCGTTGGTGGTTTGCTCTTTACAACCAAAGGCACCCTGATTCCAGGACTACCACGTGGGAAGTCAGATTAAATGGGTTCTGACATCAGTCCTGACATTCAATGTTTGTGTGACCTGGAATTAGCCATGCCATCTCTCTGAACCTCAGCTTTGTTATCTATGGAATCAAATTGTTTAATCGCTGGAATTCTATTGTCAGTATCAATTCTATGATTTTTTTTTTTGTGAGATCTATTATTATAGTCAATTACAGGCCTTCTGTCTCTTGAATATCCATGAAATCATTGAATAAATTTGCTTTTTTTAATGCTACGTTAAAAACCAAACAGCTTATTAATCTCATCATAAATAAATTAAAATAGAAATTAAATTTAAAAATCCAAGAGCCTTCTGAAGGCCAAATTGTATAGCAAACATGGTGATTGTAGTATCCTCATGATAGATCTGGTGACACAGTATGGAGTAGCATGAAATTATAAATTAATTGGAAATTAATATCTCATGCAGCCTTTTGATTTTATTTTATTTTTTTTAACTTTTGCTGCTCCTTGGCAGCAAATCAGCAAATACTAATTAAGTACCACTATGTGCTAGGCACAGTACCTGGTACTGAGGATGAAATCAGATATGATGTCTATGTCTTTGGACTAAATTTGCCAAGAGGCAATAAATAACCAAGGAACTACATCTTAAGACAGGGAGAACTGTGTGTCTTTCCCATGAAAATCTCAAAAGTAGGTAGTCTAGGGAGGTATATGGAGATCCAGGCACTTTTCATAGTGTGGCTTTACCATCTGTGGGCTTCTATTCTCAGTCACTGCATGATCAGGATGGCTGCTGCAGCCTCATTTATCAGGTCTCCTTCTAGCTGGAAAAAAAAGGAGCATGGGATAAGGAGGTAAGAGAAAAGGTGCACACTGGTTGTTTTTAAAGGAAGTTTTCTGAAGCTGCTTCAGGAAATCCTGCTCATTGGCCATAAGATAGTCATACTCCTAAATGCAAGGGGAGCAGGCAAATACAGCCTTTATTTTGCTATGTGCCCCCCCGCCAAAATTGGAGGAAGATAGATATCAATGAACTGTTAGTATGCTTCACTATTTCTGATGATTTAGTTTTCTCAGGATGCACATGTAAGAACTTAGTTACAATGCATTGTAGAAATAACAATGCACATACACATGTATTTCACAATGGAAAGCAGGTGGTACGGCACATAGGGGAAGGGCTTATAGGATGAGGCTATGCCTAGACTAAGACATAAGTTAAACTTAAGGAAGAAACACTAAAGTGTTGCAGGCTACTATCAAAAGTCCAGTACTAAAGGAACATATATTCTAAGTTACAAATGCTAGGAAGTGATATTGACACATCATGCAAGTATCAAGTATTTTAAGTATCAAGGCAGAGATTATATCACGGAATTTTTTAATGTGTAGGTAACATGAAATACTGTGTCTTAAGATGATAAGATTTTGTTTTATATAAACCAGTAACCTACAAAAATAATTGTAATTCCTTATATTAATCACCGACAATTTTTTTTGTTTACCTCATGCTTTATTTTATAATCACCCACAATTTAACAATGAAAATAACACCCCAAAGTATAAAATACTTAGGAATTAACATAACAAAAGAAGGGTAAGAAGTATATGCTAAAAACTATAAAATGTGGATATGAGAAATTAAGGAAGATTGAAATAAATGGAGAGACATCACATGTTGATGAACTGGAAGACTCAATATCGTTAAGATGGTAATTATGCAATTGATCTGTAGATTTAATATGGTCTCTCACTACAGGCTTTTTCTCCCATAGAAATTGACAAACTGATCTTAAAATAGGTATGAAAATGTAAAGCATCCAGGACCAAGAAATTTCAAAGAAGAGAAATTTAGAGAACTTACACTATTTAGTTCAAAACTTATTGTAAGCTTACATTAATCAGACTGTGTGGTATCGGCTTAGAATAGACAAATAGAACAATGGATAAAAATTAAGAGGTCCCCAAACAAAACCCTTCTATTTGTGGTCCATTGATTTTTCAACAAAGATGTCAAGGCAATTCAAAGGGGTAACTATATATATTTTTTTCAACAAATAAGTACTGGGACAATCAGATATCCAAGTGCAAAACAGAACAGTGAGTTTAGATATTACCTTACACCATACATAGATTAATTTAAAATGGTTCTAATAGCTAAAATTATAAAACTTCTAAAAGAAAAGAGAAAAATTTTTGTGATCTTGGGTTAGGCAGTGGGTTCTTAGATATGACACCAAACGCACAATGCATAAAAAAATGATAAATTGGACTTTGTCAAAAATAAAACTCTTGCTCATCAAAAGACAACATTAACATAATAAAAAAGCAAGAATCTAAGAGAAAATATTTGCAATCATTTTTTTCTGATAAAGAAACATATTTAGAATACACAGAGATCTATTACAACATAATAAACAATTCATTTTAAAAGTCAGAAAATATTTTAATCAACATTTCACCAAATATGATGCATGAACAGCCACTAAGACAACAACATTTTTCATTAGGTGATCACTAAGTACAACCACAGTGAGATACTATTTCATAACCACTAGAATGGCTATTATCACAAAGGTAATTAGAAGTGTTGGTGACAATGTAGAGAAAATGAAACCCCCATGCATTACCATGCTAATTGAAAATTATGTTCCCATAAAAATCTGTTCCAACAGAATTATTCATAGTTTCCAAAGATATAAACAATCCAAATGTCCATCAAATGGTAAGTGACTAAGCAAAATGGAGTACATACACACAATGGAATATTATTTAGCAATCAAAAGAAACAAACTACTGATATCTTACAGAATGAAGTAACACTAGAAAATTGTATTAAGTGGAAGTTGCCAAACTTGATAGTTTATATATTACAGTATTACATTTATATGAAATGACCAGAATAGGCAAATTGGTAAACAGAAAGCAGATAGTGTTTTCCTGAGAGTGGGAGCTGAAAGCAGACTTCACTACAATGTGCACAAAGAATCTCTTACAGGATTGTAAAACTATTTTAAAATTGAATTGTGGTTCTAGTTGCCTGACCCTAAATTTACTAAAATTCTTTAGCTTGGACATTTAAAATGGGTATTTTATGATATAAAAATTAGACCTCAATAAAGTTATCAACAAAATAAAACAGAACAAAGCACAATTCTGAATCAGAGTGGTTGTGGATTGCATTAGAAATACTAAGCAGGAACCCTAAGAAGAACTCTGTATGTAGACATGTTCCAACTTTACTCTGGCAATTCTGGTTCTCCGGGTATGAGGTGGGCTTGGGCCTTGATTTTATGAAAATGCTATCAGGCACATTTTAAGTGCACTTTTAGAAAATGGTACAGTAGGGAGACACTGAAGACTTGTAAATCAGCATGGGCTATAATTAGATTTTTCTTTTAGGTATGAAACAATGGCAGTGTGATGGGTGGATCTGAGTATTATTATTATTAATTTTATTTTATTTGTAGAACTAGAGACTCTAAGAGCTTGTTTAGGGAAAAAATAAGGACCCATCTGAGGGGAGGTAAAGTGATTGTTGGTTCATCTGTAAAATGAGGATAACAGGCCCATTTTATTAGACCTTATTTCATGGAACTATGAGGATTGAAGGAGTTTATATAGGTAAGGTACTTAAAAAGCTGCTGGCTAGAGTATCACATAAATATTTACAGTTACTGTGATTAAAATTAGCTACGGTTTAGGAGATACCTAGGGATCTGCAGTACAGATTTGGATGATCAGATGAAAGTGGTGATATTGACTCTGTAAAAGAGGAAAAGGATCCAGATGACAGGAGAGGAGGAGGGGATGAGAGCTAGGACTAGGCAGCCCTCACCCCAGTGTTGTGTAGTGCAAACACAAGGACAGCTGTGGTCTTAGCCAGTTTGCTTATATAGGTGGGGAGGGGGTTGGAATCCAGGATAGAGCAGGTACTTTGACCATTGGGTCTGGTCCCCTCACTGTGCTGAAGGAAATACAAAGCAAATTTGCTGTTAAGTGGGACAGAACAGTGGACATGGAAAAACAAATAGGAGTTATATAAATTCTTATTTCCTCATCTTCTAGAGTTTTAATTGTCTCTGTCACTGACTACTACATAGTTTGTCTTTAGGTCAGAAATTTCTCACATTGTCTTTAATGAAAATAGATCTGGAATGGTTTCTGGTGTATTAATTCATCCATAAAACATACTATATGACTTGGGTAAGAGGAAAACTTGGGTAAGAGAATGGCATAAATGGCCCTTGAGGCCAGCCAAGGAAGACTCTGCCAGTATTTTTGCATTTTACAAAGTGAAAAAGCATCTATTCATCTATCCCTCAAGGACATAAAATATAACAGGCAACTTGATCAAAATTAATATAACTCCTTTAGTTCTAATAAAAAATTCATTTATTATGATAATATCTTTGTAAATGTGAAGTATCTTCCTCTTAATGATTTTCTAAAACTCTGGTGGTAGAATCACATTTTGCTTTATTCTAACCTTGGGAAATAGTTGTGGAGAACAGCCTGATCAGATGACTGTTTATAGGTACAGACCAAGAAAACTGCTTCTTAAGAGTTGTTTAACATTTTAGGGAACCAGTAGCAGGTGATCTACTTTCATAAATAATAGACTGAATAAGAAAGAGGTAAGGGAAATAATTTCCCCCAAATTATAAAAGAGTGACAAATGAGCAAGAATAGGTAATGTTTGTATAAATAATTATCTTACTTTATCTGGGTAGGATGTCTGGAGAGTAGAGAGTCCTAATTATATGATTCTGATCAAGAGATTTCCATGCATACCCAAACCTGACTAATTTTCAAGGAATTGGGATAAAACAAACCATATTTAAAATTAGGACTTTATTAATTTTTAATAATTTTACTTAATGATTCAGAAAATGCTCAGGTATTGAACAGGCTTTGGGTTCAATGCCATCACATGAGGACAGAACTGTGAAGGTCAAAGACAGGCCTAGTGTTTATGTGCCTTGTGGCATACCCAGCAATTGCTTCAAGAAAAATTATCTCGTGTGCCTCTATATTAGTTGTGTTTAATGACTATATGACCTACATTAAGTAGAAATTTCCAAGAATGACCAGGAGGAACAGTCTAGACATTAGAAAAAGGAACCTTGGACATGCATGGATAGAGATCATTGCTTTTCTGATGACCTTAGTGCCAAAATCTACCCATGGAGCAGCAGTCCTTCATACTGAAACAGAGATTGTTTTCTCTTTTAGATCCTCAACCACATTTTTAACATAACCCATCTCTATGGTTTAGAGGTGGGAGACCAAGTTCATTGCTGTTCCATATGTTCTGCATCTTTATCTTCATAGATAAATTTTTATGAATGTTCCCAGAATTTCATGATCGGCACTGGCAAAATTGCTTTAAAATGGTTCTGAGGATTTCCCAGAAATTTATCCTTTGCTCTGCCTGCGATGGTATGGCAGGGTTCCCAGACCAGTCAAATTCAATTCTGATGATAAAGTGATAAGATGCATATTTCCCTGAGGAGGAAAGAAGGAAGTGGACTACTATGCTATTAGAAAAAAAGCTCTCTAAATATTTTATTAAACCATCTCTGGTGCAAGCCCATGTCTGTCTCTTCAAATATTTAGAGCAGCTCAATTAGCTTCGGAAGGCACTTTCAGAGAGCTTTCAGCTAGCTCATGCCATGGACAGATGGCATGGGGTAACTGGAGCACGGAGGATGTCTACCCTCTAAATGAGGGCGTGTAGACGTGGAAGCTGCGTGCATGAAGACTCTTGGAAAGAACACAGCTTGTAGCTGCCAAGATTTCAAAGGTCAGAGAGGAGGTTTCGAGATTTCACTACTGTGGGAAGTTTCCCATCATCTGCTTCCTAAATTCATTTTCTCAGAAATGTTCTGGCTGTGATGTGGTAACCTATAGCTACCAGATAGGAGAACTCTTCCTCAGAGAGATAGCAAGGCCTGAACTAGATGTCAGTGGGCCATCTGTTCTGGCTTTGTTAGTGGGCTGGGGTTGGGTGGTGGAGCAAAGGAAAATCGTATCTGCAAGCTTTCTAAATAGTGTACCAGGCATTGCATTTTCCAAACTCAAAAATTTCCACCAGGCGAATATTGTGTTTTCTTTTCTTCTTTTTAAAACTTTTTATTTGTTCTAAATCCAGTGTTATAAAAAAAAGTTTCTTAAATAGTGCACAGAGTTCCCCTTTACCCCTCACTCAGCTTCCCCTTCTACTAATACCTTATATACTCATAGTTGAATGTGATCAAAACCAGAAAATTAACATTGATATTATATTATTAAGTTACAGACTTATTCAAATTTCACTGGGTTTTTCACCATTGCCCTTTCTCTGTGTTCTTCCTGTTTAAAAATAAAGCCACACAGGAATTAAGTAAATTTACTTAAGGATATAATCAACCTCAGCCTGATTCTAAAGCATGTGATTTATTTTTATTTTATTTTTAAAAACTATATCATACTTTGTCTACAATTTTGGAAAGAGCTCAGGATTCCAGGACTTTTGGAAATCTAAACTCTTTTTCTGGATCTGCCTTTATTAACTGTGTATCTGGATTCAAGTCATTCCCACACCCCCCCCCCCCGGGTCTCAGTGTCCTCAAAGTGTACTTTTATGCTCACTTATTGCTGTGATTAGATGATGTTATTCTATGATTCTATGATCTAATTGGCTTTGTTTCTCTTAGGGTTTCTCATCTGTTCAGTGAGCTCAATGACCATAACAACCTTTACAGAAAAAATGATACAACATCTGTTCTTAGAATTTATTTTGAAAGAATAAAGCCCTTTCAACCTGGTAGATATTATTCATATTTATGTAATTATCTTATGCTTACAGTTTCTGTGCATCAGGAATTAGACAGGCACAGTGGGGCGGCTTATTTCTGCCTCATCATTAGTGGTGGGTGAAATGAAAAAATTCAAATGGCTTAGGAGGGAATCATGGATTTTAAAATGCGTTCTCCTACTTGTATCTTTTGACATCTTGGGCAGGGTGGATGCCAGGAAGGGTTTACCTGGGAGTATCAATCCATAACATCAACATGTGGCCTTTCCAGGATGGCAGTGTCTGTGCCATCAATCCTCTTCCATGGTGGATGGCTTTCCCTGAGCACATGTCCTAAGAAAACCAAGCTAAAGCTCCATGGCATTTCTGTCATGGCCTGAGAAGTCCCTCAGTGCCACCTCTACCAGATTCTGTTGACTCCTAGTACTTCATAAGGTAGCCCAGATTCAAGGGGAGGCAAATTAGACTTTACCACTCCCTGGGAAATGACAAGGTCATATTATAGAAAAGCATGTGGAATGGGAGAGATGGTGGGGCAACTTTGGAAAACACACTCTGCCACAACATTAAATAGAATGATAATAACAAATCCTAAGCCAAAGAGAATATTCCTTCAGGGACCCCTCTCCCCTCTTTAATCAAAACACTGTTGCTCTTATTAGAATTGCTTGTAGCTTTTTTTTTTCTCATTCTTCTGTAGATCCTCAAATATTACATTTTACATAACAAAGACAAATAAACCTTTATCTTGGGCTTTTAGGCTGCATGCCTATTACCTGCTACCTAACACACATTACCTTCTCCCTCTAATTTTTGCTATAGGCTTCATTTTATCTGCAGAAGGATTTCATCACATTCCAGTGTGCAGTGGTCAGCCTTTGTCACTTTTTGGCTGGGCAGCTTGACCAATGTCTTTACTCTTTATAAACCTTCATCTGAGATATGAGAATTTTGGGAGATAGTTGGTTCCTATGATTTCCTAGAACTCTCTTGTTGGCTTCTTGTACTTATGTACATGGGTACATTCTTCTACATGTGTTTGGTTTTGCTATGGTAGATTTCCCTTAAAAAAAATCCCCTGCCACTTTATATTAGTGAATTTTACCACCCTTGGAATTCCTCATAGAAGCCAACTGACCTTTCATCATCAATTCATAATCATTGCTGCACTCAGAGCCCAGGTCTGCAAACCACACAGTGTTCTTATGTATTTGGAGGTCCACATAACTGACATGAAAAGAGAATGGCAATTCTTGATGAAGTCATCTGGGCACAATTCACTTTTCAGCTACTGTGTGGTTTCTAAAACTTTCCAAATCTCAGAATTAAAAAAAAAATAAAACTGCACCAATCGAATATAAATAAATCAACCGGTGAAAGGAAGTCTAGTAGAGTAGAGGAAGAATGGGAAGTGGGGGGAAATGAGGGAAAACTGGGAGGGGAAAAGGAGGATCCTGAACTAAAATTGAATTCCATGCATCTGTGTTTGTCAAGGTGAACCCAACTACTATGTATAACCATAAGACTAATAAAAAATGAAAGAGAGGGAAAAAAAAAAGCAAAATCCTCAAACACCTATTTGCAGAATAAAGTGTTATGTAAAGATGTTTGTCTTCCTTTTTGTTTGTTTGTTTGTTTTTGGAGACAGAGTCTTGTTAAGTTGTCCAGGCTGACCTTTAACTTGCAATCCTGCCTTTCAAGTAGCTGGGAGTACAGGTTTGCACTGTGCCTGTCTCTAACATAAAGAGCTTTGAAAATAGTTATATTTTTATTTCTATCAAAGGTGACATTTGCTTCCTTTCTCAATTTCTGCTTACCTGTCAGCATTCAGTTCACATGTTACCTGCTCTTGGAATTAATTTGAGCATATTTTCCCATTATATAAATGTCTAGTAGCTTATTCTTAGTCTAACCCATCGTTATTATAATTAAAAAGTTAATTGTTGGCTTTTTTTTAGAGAGAGAGAGAAAGAGAATTTTTTAATATTTATTTTTTAGTTTTTGGTGGACACAACATCTTTATTTTGCTTTTATGTGGTGCTGAGGATCAAACCCAGTGCCCCGCGCATGCCAGGTGAGCGCGCTACCACTTCAGCCACATCCCCAGCCCAAGTTGGCTATCTTTTACTTCTGATTTTGTATAAACTTGTTGAATATAGGAGTGTTCTGGCTAATTTATTATATCCTGATGGATAGTACTTTGCCTTCCCTCTAATAGGTGCTTGGAAAAGGTTGACTATAAGAATGAAGAATGTGTCGTACACTTGATCCTTTGGATTGAGGTAGGGGGATCATCCAGTTACCCTAACCACCAGGCCCTCTGAGATTTACCTTTTCTACAGCATGGCAGGAGCCATGCTCACAGGCAAGGACACTAGCTTTTCTCCAGCCTCTGGGGTGGCATACTCTGACAGCAGGACACCTATTATCTGTTGTGTTTTGTGCACTTTGGAAGAGCATGTAATATTCCCATAAAACATTCTATGTTTTTTCCTTGTTGCTTCTTCCCTTTTCTGAGGGAACATCTTTATGTGGCTAACACTGTTCCCTTCTTTTACAAATGAGCCGTGTTAAGAAATTTTAAAGGACTTGGGATGCTCTCACTTCCTTTGCTCTTGATTTGCTATCTAGCCATAGAACTGCCCTTGTGGATGAAACAGTGCCCTCTTGATCACATGCAAACTTGCTCCTGGCTCCCAGCCCAAGTTTGGAGTAGTGTTGCAAATGTCAGCTCTCTTAAGTAGTTCTCAAATGTTTAGTACCAATGGATCAACTTTTTCTTACTCTCACCCACTGCTAAATGGCACTCTTTATTCAGTGGCAGCAAAACAGAGCCAACTTAACATGGAAACTGCAATTTGAAAGTTGGCATACAGCTCCTGTTTATATCTAGCTCAGGCTGGACTGTTATCACTGTTGATAACTGTACCTAACAAGTCAGAAATAACCAAGCTTAAGAAAGTGTTCATACTTTCACCCTCTCTGTCAACATGAACTTTAAGATACTAAATAAGTCATATCCTTAAAGTGAAGCTTAGTGGAAATATCATAGTTACTCAAAGATCTACAATAGCTCTCTAAAAGGCATATCAAACATTTTGCATCCAAAACCTTCCCATTTATTTATTCACTTATCCAGCTAGTAGTTGTGGTGTAAATAACCTGTGTCAGGTGTATAACAATGAATATTGAGACTTCCTCCCTGACCTAATGTGTCTTGCTTCGTTTTACAAGAGAAAAAGCTGAGCATAGAACTTGGAAATTTGTTTGAAGTTTTTATGATAATAATGATGAAGTCAAATGCATTATACCTTAAGACTATTGGCATATTTACTATATGTGTCTTTTTTGGGAAGAGGTACATGAATTATTTAGGTAATTTGGACTAGTTCTTTTATTTTTTCCCTAATTATAGAGACCTGTGTGCAATGTAAATTTTTCCTAGGAAAATTGTACATTTTCTTTAGTTCACCGCCGTGATTTGAGTGTAGGACCAATAACAACTTTTGGGGTTTAGGTTATATCCAAATAAAATGTATTGGATACTTACTGTGTTGGAGTCACTATGCTAAACTGTGTAGGGGATTCACAACTGGGCCTGTGCAGAGAAGATTTCCATGGAAAAAATGAACCAAGGCAGATTCAAGAAGCAAATGGAATGATTGACTGTGGTAGGATATAAAGAGCAGAGACGTGAGCCTCCATTTCTATCTCAGGACACATACTATCCACTGTATGCATTTTGTCATTTATCCTTTTATTATGTCTTCTGCAAATTGCAATTGACCAAAGTGTTGGTTTGATTTTTTTTCTAACTTTGGTAAAGGGAAGAAAGTACACATAATGCTAACTGGCTTTGGAAACCGTAGATATAATGTATATGCTTTGTTCGCCAGTCATTAGACAAGATCTGTAAGGATGGAATGGGCCTTCAGGACCATCTACTTTATTCCCTTCTGATGCAAAATCATACATTTACTGTGTACTTGAACATTTTAATGGATGTGACACCCACAAATGTGCAAATAGAAATATAAAATAACCAGTTTTTTATGCTTTTACCAAACATTTTCTCATTAAATTCTCCGGACAACCCTGTTAGTTCTTTTTAGAACAGCACTAATTATATAGAACATCTTCTCCATATCAACTAGAACTTTCTTTTTGCAATATCTAATGGATGATCTTGATCTGACTAAATGCCTAAATGCTAAGCAGAATAAGCTAATTCTTCTTTTAGATGACATAGTTGAAGGCTGTATCAAGTTCTGTTTTTCTAATAATTCTCTCTCTCCCTTAAGCTACTTCACTTTGCCATTCTTTTGGTCTAACACTTCCATTCTTTTTTACCTCTTCCTTATATGACTTTCCTGCCAGACCTAGCTGTTTCTTTCTGAGCATATTTTTGCCACCATGTCCTTTAAACTGAGGCTCTGGGAATTAATACACTATTTCAGTATCTGGCTAGGGATTGTACAGTGAGATTCTTACCTATCTGGATCAGGATATTTTCTTTAGCATGATGTGAAGTATTGTAGCTTAGAGTTCAAAATATGGACTCTATCCCTTAGCTATGTGACTTTGAACAAGTTACCCAGCCTCTAAGTTTGAGCTTTGTTTTACATCTTAAACACAGGAATCTTAGTATTTACAAAGTAGTTGTTTTGTGAGGATCAATTGAGATAATAAGACAGTGTGTATAATCAGTGTACAATAATAAGAACAATAATAATATTATAGCATAATAACCAATTTGGTGAAAGTACATAATTCTGTTCACTTATATTAAACATCTTGCAATAAAACCCTCTTGATTTCTTTTATATATTAACTTATATGTCTGGTCTTTGCCAGCCTATAGGCCAGTGGTTCTTCAAATTTACCTGTATATTAGAATCACGTGGAGAATATTTAGGAATTCCAATGCCCAGGTGGTACCTCAGAAATCAATGAAATCATAACTTATAAGGGTGAAGACAAAGAATCAGTACTTTTGAACCTTTAAAAATATTCTCATGTACAACTAAGTTTGAGAATCAATGCTATGGAATATTAGCAATTAAAGGATACTTAAACACCATCTAATTCAACACATTTATATAAAAAGCATTAAAAACATTTTTTTCCTGAAATATACAGAACATGTCATGCCAAGTCTCTTTTTTATACAATAAACTGGAAGTATTGGTGATTTGCACACATAGCTTACATTTTCTAAACAGAATAATTTAAACATTAAACCGTACCTTCTATTTTATTTTTATTTTTTTGGTACCAGGGATTGTACCCAGGGGGCTTGGTCATTGAGCCATATCCTTAAGCAATGATAGCAGCTATAACAAATAAGATACAAATATTAATAGCTTAGCACAGTAAGAGTTTATTTATCACTTGGGTCAAGTGCAGTGTGGATATCTCTGATTGACAGAAGGATTTATAACATAGGAACCCAAACTCCTTTCATTTTATATTGTTGCCCTCTGTTAATTCTTAGAGTTTTTCCTAAAAAGTCATTGGTCATTTTATTAGTCTGGGTTTTGCAGAGAAACAGAACCAATAGGCTGTGTGTGTGGGGTGTGTGTGTGTGTGTGTGTGTGTGTGTGTGTGTATGTGTTTAGAGAAAGAGAATGATTTACATTAAGACACTGGTTCATGTACTTGATTATTGAGGCTAGTGAGCCTAACCATATGACATGGGTTGGTAGGCTAGAGAACCAGAGAAAAGTTAATCTTGTGGTCCATATCCAAAGTCTATCTGGTACAGATTTTTTTTCCTTTTTCCTGTTTGGGAGAGTTAAGTCTTTTATTCTATTTAGGCCTTCAACTGATTGGATAAAGCCCATCCACATTGTGGAAAGCAATATGTTTTACTTAAATCTTACTGATCTCAATGTTAATCTCATCCAAAAATACTCTCACAGAAATATACAGAGTAATATTTGATTATATATATATGTATATGATATATGTATAATTATATATATATATATAATCAAATATTACTGAATATATATCATTACATATGATATATGTATAATTATATATATTCATATATATCATTATTTGTGTGTGTGTATATATATATATATATATATATATATATATATATATATGAACCATAGTCTGGCCAAAATTCACAGCCATGCATGAATAGTCTTCATTAAGAAAAACTAGAGGTTTGGGGTTGTGACTCAGTGGCAGAGTGCTTGCCTCACACATGTAAGGCACTGGGTTTGATCCTCAGCACCACATAAAAATAAATAAACAAATATATTATGTTCATATATAATTAAAAATATTTTAAAAAGTAAAGAAAAACTGGATATGGAACTCATTACATCTGCTCCTATTCCACTAACTAGAAGTCAGGGCATGGCTCTCTCTACTCAAGGATAAGGGAAGCTGGGAAACAGCTCAGGTGTATGCACAAGACCAAAGGAGATGGGTTGTGAGCATCTATCCACAACCTCCATATATCAGACCTGTATATTTAAGAAATAAAGAAATAGATATCTCATTGACTGGTAGAGGCTTATGTACTTGTTTCTTCTTTTTTTAACTGAAGTACAGAACTTTTTCTAAGTCTATTGATTTGTTTAGCCTTGTTATACTTTTCCCTCTTTGTTGCAATCGAGCCTCCATTCTAAATGTACTTCTAAAGGGAACTGACAATGTTAATAATAATAACAATTGCATTTTCATTAGAGGAAGAGTCTCCTTGCCCCAAGGTTAGAGCAGACCTTCTGGTAACCCTGTAAGTGCTCATAGAAATTATAGCTGCCTTAAACAATTAGAATATAGGACCCCTCACTGAGTATTCTGTTTTCTATGTAAAAAAGAAGGAGGAGGGACGATGAGAGGAGAGAAAAATAGTTTTCTTTCTGGGATAGATTCTATTTTCAAAAGTTCTTAATCCAGGCTACACTTAGAAACACCTGGGGAATGCTGGGGTGGCCAGTGAAGAGTGCTTGCCTAGAATGCAGAAGGCCCTGGGTTCAGTCTGCAGCTGTAAATAAGAAAAAAAGCTACCTGGGCAGCTTTCAGAAAATTCTGTGCCTGGAACCTAGCTTCAGACATTTTTACCTAATTGGTCTGCAGTATGGCTCAGGCATCAGTGCAAGATATATTCATGCTTTTATAATATTGTCAAATGGATACTGCTGTTATATAGAATTAAAAAGAACCAATAATAATAAAAAAGAGAGCTCTTTAGGTAAATGTGACATGGGGTAAGGATTTCTTCTTTAAGATCATAAGAAGAATATGACAGGTGTAGAAATTATTTCTTTAGGTCAGGAGTTACTTTTTTAAAAATTCCTTTTGTTAGCAGGGTTAAAATCTGGAGTTGCAAATTTGGATATTCATTTAAATATTGAGTATATTTTTCCTATGGTCTTTTTTAAGTAGCAACACACACGGGGGGAAAAACCACATTGTAGTTAGGTGATAAAAAAAAAAGGTGACAGAAGCTCTGAAGTAGAAATTATTTGCAAGTCAGGTTAGAAATTAACTAGTATTTTGGGTATGGAATTTAAGGCTTCCTGTAGTTTCATGTACATAAGATAAAGATAATGTGAATTACCATGTAAATAGCAGTTGAGGAGCTTGGAGATTTTTTTTTTTTTTATGAAGAAGCCCAAAGCAAGCCATCCTCTTCCTTTTTTGGAATGATCATTCCACCTGTTGGAATGTTCTTGAAACTGTTGATCATTCCACCTGTTGAGTTCTTGAAACTCAAAATGAGTCTCAAGAATAAAAAAAAGAAAAAAATTGAGGAAGCTATTTTCATAATTTAAAGTTTTAATATACATATGGCTTTTAAAACAGGGGTATAACGTGAATAAGATATGTATGTTTTGAGTAAACGGTTAACAAAAGAATGTTTTTTTCCTTTTGCATAAAAATTTGGTCCTCATTTATCTTTCTAGCTCTGTTTGCCTGCAAACAAATAAAGATGGTATGGTCAATTTTGTTACTAGGCAACATTATAAATTCAACCCCTGATTGCTACTGATGGCACTGCTCTTGGATGGGGAGACCTGCAAACACCTGATGGGAAGCTGTAACTCAGCTTTCCTGAACTGTGACTCAGGTAACTGGCATGCCATTTTAGGGTCCCTGGCAGCTAGACATCTATTGAGTTACTACAAAAGATGGGAGGCATGTGGCTTCTAAATCAGGATATCATCACTCCTGTTGGATGTGGGTTTTGTAGCTGCTGAAAACTGAGTGAACTTCTGCAGAAACAGGAGCATTTGACTCTTTCTTGCTGGTAAGCTGCTTCTCTTGTCCTAGACTCCTTAGTCAGTGATTCTTACAGTGTGGTTTCCCAGTCCTGCAGCACCATCATCTGCAGGAAACTAATTAAAATTCAACATTCAGGGTCCTACCTCAGGCTTACAGAATCAGAAATCCAGATAGAAGAGGAAGGATCTGTGTCTTCCTCCCTCTGGTTGATTTTGATGCAGGCTTGAGTTTGAGAACCAGTGCTTCAAGTGAGCCTGGTGTCAAGTATGACTGTAGTTTGGATCTGGAAGGTCCTCCCAAGAGCCAAAGCCTTTAGGCTTGGTACCCAGAGCACCATGGGTGATGGAACCTTTCAGAGGTGAGGCCCAGTTGGAGGAAGTTCAGTCACTCTTGAAGGGGATTATGGGACCCTGACTTCTTCCTGTCTCTTTCATTGCATCCTGTCTCCATGAAGACAATAAGCTTCTACCATACGTTCTTACCATAATGTACTGAGCCACCCAAAGCATCAGTGTCAAGTGACCATGGACTAAAACTTCTGAAACCATGAACAAAACTAAACCTTTTCTCCTTTTAAGATGATTTTTCTCAGGTTGCAGCATCAGAAAGCTGACTCAGTCTTGAATCTGAGTATTTAATTGTGTTAACTGTGTCTGTAAGATATGTTAGGGGACTGCATTTCTGTTCCCAATGGTCTGGAAGTGTTTTAGCATTTATTGGGGGCTTAGCCTGGCATGAATTTTATATATCCTAGTATGAGATTTAAAAGTTCCTATTTTGGTGAATTTGACATATTCAATTCTATTTTCTTTTTTTTTTTTTTTTGATGTTCCAAAATTTTATACAAAAATTCTAGGATAATGCAAATGTATCAGTTGAGGCATGGCAGGCAAATGATTAGAAATAAGTTGGCTTGTTCTCAGTTGGGGTTTTTTGGCTTTGTCTTGATGGCCCATTGACTTGACTTCCCCCACAATCTGTAAACCCCTTGAGGATAGAAATTTTTTTTTTTTAANAAGCAGTATGGAGATTTCTTGGAAAGCTGGGAATGGAGCCATCAATTCTATTTTCTTAAGGAGAAAAAGGTTCTCATCTTGACAAAGAATAAGGGAGGAGAATGAAAAAAGATATTTGCATATAACACATTTGTGCTCTTCCTCCATAGAGTTCATTAGAATTGAAGGGTGAGAAAGAATATCATGCCAATGTGCATTCATGTACATACTCATGCCCACCCAGACATATACATACATATGTATCTATTGTATGTATGTATGTGTGTGTGTATATATATATATATATATATATATATATATATATATATATATATAAAATTTCACCAGGTGTACGATTTTCATATAAATCTTTCTTTTCATTAATGCCTAAAGACCTGGATGGGAATACTCCAGCTAAATAGTAAGCTGTGCTCTTTTGAGTTTTGGAGTTTGCAAAATTAAAAAACCTCCTGAAAGCTTATCCTGAAGTAGAGAATTCATTACCATTTTCAGTGTTACTTCCTTGTGCCAAGTTGAAATAATATTGAATGGCCTCGTCTGAAATAGCTCTGGTTTGAGGGAAATGTAATTAGCTTAGGCTTAACACAAGCATAGTTAAATGAATAATTGGTGCCAATCATGTGATTGGACAGCACTTTAAGTTTAATTGAAACCTTGAGTTTTGCCAGTGAACCACTTGAAAAGGTAAAAAGAAAGTTTAAAAAGCACATTTGAGAGGCTTTTGTTGCTACAGTCCCTTTTCAGTTTCCGTGGGTCTCTTGCTGGTCCTATTATAGGTTCTTTGAAATCATTTGGGTTTTAATTGTGGGAAGTGTGCTAATGGAGTGAACTGGTATGACCCTCACCTCCTGTATTACTGAAGATCCATAGGTTTAAGTGACTCTAACAGTTATTAGTCTGTTGGGGCCACCACAAAAACACTTCACAGCTTAAACAGCAGACATTTACTTTCTCAGTTTTGGAGGTTGGACATCCGTGATCAGCATGCTAGAAAATACAGTTTCTGGGGAGGTCTCCCTTCCTGACTTGTAGAAGGCAGTCTGCTCTCTGTGCTCACATGGCCTTTCTTTGATGCATGCCCATGGAAAGAGGAAGTAAGAACAAGTTCTCCAGTGTCTCTTCTCATTAGGACACCATGGGACCAGGTTCCTACCCTGTTGAGTCCCATCTCATAACACAGCTACACTGGGAATTAGGACTTCAACCCAGAAAGTTGGGGAGGGGAATCACAAATATTCATTCTAAAATGCCCACTCAACTGAAATGTTTTAAGGGAAATTGACATTAATTAAGTGGTTCAAAAAACTGAAGGCTCAGGAATATTCATCAAAACTGATGGATTCCTGTTCAAGTGAAATTATTTAGGAATTGTCTATATATCTCAGCTTTGATTTTCATTCTTAAAGGTGGCAAGAGGGTTTCAACAGTTCCAAGTAGATATGCTACCATCTGCCTTGGTGAAAAGAAAAATTCAGTTTACAAATCGTTTGGTTCAGAGTCCCAGGATTTTGTATCTTTCTATTTATTTGGGCCACAGTTCATTCCTAAATCAGTTACATTGACCAGGAAGTTGATACTTCACACTTGGGTTCTGTGGCCACAACAGTTGTTGTGAGGATGATTGACAGCATGAATAGAGAACAAAGGAGGAGAAGTTAGGCAAAGGAAATGATAAGCTATTGCATATACACTTCCTTTCCAGAATAGACTATCCCTGGAAAATTACATCCCTCTTCCCACAAATATGGCTGGTGTTGGTACAGAATTGTTACAGTTCATGGGAATCTTTTTCTAAAAGAACTGGATTTAAGCTAATCTCATGAACACTATTTGAGGACTTAATGATAGTAATTCATTATCAAATCAGTTGTATTTTGAATAATTTTAAGCACATAGGATTAAGCTGGCTGTGTTATCCTTCCCCTTCCCCACCCCCCAACTTTTTAAAAAAAATTTAGTGAAGTTACTACTTTTCAAGCAAGATGGACCATTATCCACTTTAAATAGTATAGTTCTACAATAATCTATTCTAAATTCCTGTGTCTACCACATATGTAGACACTGAAGTATTTCCTTGCAAGCAATTTTGTATAGAATTGCAATTCAATTATATTTTCAATTTTATTTTTCTTATATTTACTTTGCTAAGTCTCTAAATTCATGTCATACAGCAATTTATCCCTGCAAATAAATGAGTTGAAATTTGAAAGACCTTAACAATCTTATTTATTTTGATGCACTTTTTCAACTACTGATTAGAAGCACAGTATCTTCTTCACTTATATGAGAGATAAGAGGCTTAGCCATTGGATATTTACCAACTCATCTGGTTGGTGAAATAATGGTGACGACTGAAACAGAACTGGATGATTTGCCCTACAATTGAAGGCATAACCCAAATAGGTGAATCCTGATAAAATACAATATCAAGTCTCAACAGAATGAAGGTGGTTCACCAATAATTTAGTTGTCTGCTAGTACAAAACTCAGTATTTGTCAAAGGAAGATAATACATTTTAAAATTTTATAAGGAGTCATCTACAGTGTCACTATATAATCTAAAGTTATTTTGGTCAGTAAAGTTCAAAGATTGTAGTCATACTCAAGAAAAGATAATAAACTTGATATTGGAATTAGTAGACAAGGGCTTTTAATAAACTATCATAAATACAAAGAGTCTACAGAAAAGGAAATATAGTGGGTAAAGAAATGGAAAATACCAGGAAAAATAAGAAAATTTTTCAAAAAACCAACCAAATAGAAATCTAATAACTGAAGAATAGCTAAAATTTTAAAAATTCACTGAATAAGATTAGCTGCATACTAATCACAACAGAAGAAATAGTGAACAGTATATTTGGTGAAAAAGTCAATAGAAATTAAATAAAACCAGGCACAAAGAAAACATATTTGAAAAATGAACAAATTTTAAATGATCTAAAAGCTAGGATCAAGTGATCTGTTCACTTTAAATAGTTAAAAAAGTGAAGAAAAATACTTTTATTGTCGTCATTGCTGGAAGAGGAAAAAGAATACAAAATAGTTGGAGGAACATTGGCTGAGAAATTGCTAAATTCAGTCTAAAATGGTAACCCACAAATCCAAGAATATAAAGAAATCCAATTATAGGCACATCTGTTGGAGTCCAAAGGTTAAAAGGAAAAAAAAATTTTAAAATCTATCTTATTATAACTATTACAGTAATAGCAATGAAAAGATCTTATGTTTTCCATCATGTGATATACAAAAATATCTATACACGTGGACATGAACTTTTAAAATATGAGTGTATATGTTAATATATATTCCTTAGTTCCTTTTTAATGAACTGTATTTTAAAAATGTTTTTATTAGTGAATTATAGTCATACATAATATTTGGGTTCATTTTGACATAATCATACATGCATAGAAGAAAATTTGCTCCATTTCAGTCTCTAGAACTTCCTCTTCCTCTCTCTTTGTCTTTCCCCTTGTTCCCCTTGATCTTCTTTACTAGTTTTTCTTCTATTTGTCTGTTTTTTTAACTCGTGATTTATAGATAAACATAGAGGTGAAATTCAGTGTGGTATATTCATATATGTACATTGCATAATTTGGTCTATTTCATTCTGCAGTTCTTCCTTTTCCTGTTCCTCCTTTCTTCCCCTCTATGCTTTTCTCTTTTTCACTGACTTTCTAAAAGGAAATCTTAATGTCAGTCACAGAAAAAAAAGGAAACATTTTGATGAGTGGATAAAGAAAATGTGGTATATATCTATAATGGAATATTATTCAGCCATAATAAGAATGAAATCCTCCCATTTTTGGAAGCATGGATAGAACTGGATATAATCATGCTAAGTGAAATGAGCCAGGTACAGAAAAACAAGTATTGCATGATCTCACTCATATATGGAATACATAAAACTTAATCTCATAGAAGTTGAGAGTCAAATGGTGGTAACCAGAGGCTGGGAAGAGTTGAGTGGGGTGAGGGATGGGGAAAAGTTCATCAGTGGGTACTGAGTTATAGGTAGGAATAAGAAGTTCTAGGATGCTACTGAATAATAGGGTAACTATGGATAACAACAATGTACTGTGTATTTCAGAAAGTTAGAAGAAAATAATTTGAAAGTTTTCACCAAAAATAAAGACAAATATTTGAGAAAACACATTTTGCAGTGCATACCTATATCACAACATTGCACAATATTCCATTAATACATACATTTTTTGTTTGTGTGTATCAGTTATAAATAAACAAAAATGATCCATCACAAATACTATGGCAACAACTAAATGGCAAGTATAAAAAGGTGTACCTCAAAATACCACAGAGTTGTTAATGAGACTATAAGCAGGGAGGCGAAATGTTGACTAGCTTATTCCCTTCAGTGCAGTTTTCCCATTTCCACTCCTATGGCTGACTTTCACCTCCTGCTATATCTGTTTTCATTTTTTGCATGAGTTCTGATGGCCTGAATCAGCTAACTTGGAAGATGATTTGCATTCAGAATTTGTTCTGATTTGTATGCGATGAACATAACATAATGATTGGAGCAGAAGGCATTTCAAATGCTTTGCTGTTGCAGCCTCTGATACCAAGGACATGCTTGTAAACAAGACATTATCTATCAATGAGTCCTCATCCTTTGGAAACATTTTAATAGAAAGATGACACAACACCCCAAATGTGTTCTGAATCAGCACTATCAATGTAGAGCCCATGGGGTTTACTGGAAGGTTATTATCAGGTACATTTCATGAGCATCCTGGCAATAATTCAAAATAAATAGCAAAAAACAAACAAACAAACAAACAAACACACAAAAAGACTCACCAAAACCAAACCCACTGTAACACTCAGATGGATATAATAGATCATCCCATTTTCTTGGTGACTGATTTCAGGGACTTTGGAAAGGGATGAAAGGGCTGCCATATAAATGGAGGTGTGGTGCTGATTGTGAAAGTGACAGACAAAGCAGTCCTGTGACAACATGTGCAAACATGTTCAAAGTAGGTCCTTCTGCTATGGGGAACACAGTGCTAGCAAGTGGGGGACCTTGGAGAGATAGCTGAAACTCTGGGCATCTTGATCTCTTCAGTTGAAATGAGAGGGTGGGTCTGAATGATATCTGAGGTCTCTAAGTTTCTGCTTCAGCATCCTCCCCTGAAGAGAATACCTGGAGCTTTCTCCTCTAATTCTGCCCTTTCCTCAAATTTACTCACCCCTGGCAATCTCAGAATCAAACTTTATTGACACTGCCAGGACTGACTATATAATTTGTAAAGTCTAGCACAAAATATAAATGTCTGACCCTTTGTTAAAAACTGATGAGTATTTCAAGACTGAGACTGTGAGGCTCACTAACAAGCACAAGGCCCTTGTCAACTCAGAACTCTATGTGGCCACTCAGGTTCCACACCTACAAAGCCATCCCTGCTCCCTGGACCTTGCTCTTAAACCCTTGAACTGTGATACAGATTATTCTAAGTGACAAATAAGCAAATCTTACATATTTGTTGTTGGGATGTTTATAAAACACCACCAATTGTACATACCTTCCTCCTTGTACTGCAAAGTTGATATCTGACATGCACGAGAAATGATGATAATGGTTAATTATAATTTTTGTTGGTCAGCATAGTTAGTGTGATTACCAGTAGCTATTGTTGTCTTTTTTATTTTTGTATAATTCGTTGCCGTACACAGAATGCTTTTCACTGGATACAATTATATTTTGTTATCTAGATCTTATGGAAAATGGAATTATTTTCCAGATTAAGAAACAGACACTGAGACAGACCATGATTCAAATTTACTCTTTTTATTCTTGGTAGAGTTTTCTTTGCCTGACAGAATGATACCCTGATACCTCTACAGACATTTTCATTTAGAAAATTCAAACTGCTTTAGGTGCAATTCCTAGAAGACTGATTTTATTCTTTTGTATAAATAGAGTACAATGGAGTAGTAGAGTAGTAGTAGAATAGTTAGGAAATCACATCTATAGATTCAACCAACTACAATAGAAAATATTCAGGAAAAAAATTCATCTGTATTGAACATATACAGATTTTTTTTTCCTTGTCATTCCCTAAGAAATACATTTACATTTTATTAGGGATTACAAGTAATCTAGAGCTTATTTAAAGTATACAGTAGGATGTGTTTCTATTATATGCAAATACTGCACCATTTTATATGAGCATGCATGGCTTTTGGTATCCATGGTGTGGGGGAGGTTCTGGAACTTCTCCTCTGAGGATGCTGAGACAGTTATAATTCATTTATTTAGAAGGAGGTAAGGTGAAGGATTGTTAGATGAATGTTTTTAAAAATTTATTTTAATTAGGTATATATGACAGCAGAATGCATTTTGATTCATTGTACACAATAACAGCACAACTTTTCATTTTCTGATTGTATACAATGTAGCATCGCACTGTTTGTGCAGTCTCATATATACCTACGGTATTAATGTCCATCACATTCCACCATCTTTCCTGCCTCCATACCCACTCCGCTCTCTCCCTCCCTTTTGCCCAAAGTTCCTTCATTTTCCCATGCCTGTCCTCATTATGGATCAGCATCCACTTATCAGAGAGAACATTTGGCCTTTGGTATTTGGGGATTGGCTTACTTTACTTAGCGTGATATTCTCCAACTCCATCCATTAACCTGCAAATGCCATAATTTTATTCTCTTTTAATGCTGAGTAATATTCCATTGTGTATATATTCCACAATTTCTTTATTCATTTATCTACTGAAGGGCATCTAGGTTGCTTTCACAGTTTAGTTATTGTGAATTGAGCTGCTATAAACATTGATGTGGCTGTGTTACTATATTATACTGATATTAAGTCTTTTGGGTATAGACCAAGGAGTGGGATAGCTGGGTCAAATTATGGTTCCATTCCAGGTTTTCTAAGGAATCTCCAAACCATTTTCCAGATTGGTCGCACCAATTTGCAGCCCCACCAGCAATATATGAGTGTGCCTTTTACCCCACATCCTTGCCAACACTTATTCTTGATAACTGCCATTGTGACTGGCATAAGATGAAATATTAGAGTAGTTTTGATTTGTGTTTCTCTAATTAATAGAGATGTTGAACATTTTTTCATATATTTGTTGATCGATTGTATATATTTTTCTGAGAAGTGTCTGTTCAGCTCCTTAGTTCATTTATTGATTGGGTTGTTGGGTTTTTTAGTGTTAGTTTTTTGAGTTCTTTATATATCCTGGAAATGAATGCTGTATCTGACATGCATGTGGCAAAAATTTGCTCCCAAAATGTAGGGTCTCTCTTCACCTCATTAGTTGTTTCTTTTGCTGAGAAGAAGCTTTATAGTTTGAATCTATCACATTTATTAATTCTTGATTTTATTTCTTGTACTTTAGGAGTCATGTTGATGAAGTCAGGGCCTAATCTGACATGATTAATATTTGGGCCTACTTTTTCCTTTATTAGGCACAGGGTTTCTGGTCTAATTCCTAGGTCCTTGATCCACATTGAGTTGAGTTTTGTGCATGGTGAGAGATATGGGTTTAGTTTCATTTTACTTCATATGGATTTCCAGTTCTCCCAGCACCATTTGTTGAAGAGGCTATCTTTTCTCCAATGTATGTTTTTGTTGTTTTTGTCTAGTATGAAATAATTGCATTTATGTGGGTTTGTCTCTGTGTCTTCTATTCTGTACCATTGGTCTACATGTCCATTTTGGTGCCAATACCATGCTATTTTTATTACAATAGCTTTTTATTGTGTGGTATTGTGATGCCTCCTGTTTCACTCTTCTTGCTAAGGATTGCTTTGGCTATTCTGAGTCTCTTATTTTTCCAAATTAATTTCATTATTGCTTTTTCTATTTCTACAAGAAATGACCTTTAGATTTTAATTGGAATTGCATTGAATCTGTTATAGTACTTTGGGTAGTATGGCCATTTTGACAATATTAATTTTGCCTATCCAAGAGCATGGAGGGATCTTTACATCTTCTAAGGTCTTCTTCAATTTCTTTCTTTAATGTTCTGTAGTTTTCATTGTAGAGGTCTTTCACCTTTTTTGTTGATTCCCAAGTATTTTATTTTTTGAGGCTATGTGAATGGGGTAGGTTTCCTCATTTCTCTTTCAGAGGATTCATCACTGATGTATAGAAGTGCATTTGATTTATGGGTATTGATTTTACATCTTACTATTTTGCTGAATTTCATTTATTAATTCTAGAAGTTTTCTGGTGGAGGGTTTTGGATTCTCTAAGTATAGAATCATGTCATCAGCAGATAATGATCGTTTGAGTCCTCTTTTCCTATTCTTATCCTTTAATTTCTTTCATCTGTCTAATTGCTCTGGCTAGAGTTTCAAGGACTATGTTGAATAGAAGTGGTGAAAGCAGGCATCCCCATCTTGTCCCAGTTTTTAGAGGAAATGCTTCCAATTTTTCCCCATTTAAAGTGATGTTGGCCTTGTGTTTAGCATAGATACAATGTTGAAGTATGTTCCTACTCTCCTAGTTTTTCTACTGTTTTGAACATGAAAGGATGCTGTGTTTTGTCAAATGCTTTCTCTGCATCAATTGATATAATCATGATTCTTATGTTTAAGTCCATCGATGTGATGTGTTATATTTATTGATTTCCTTGTGTTGAACCAACCTTGCATTTCTGGAATGAACCCCACTTGATCATGTTGCACTATTTTTAAATATGTTTTTGTATGTGATTTGATAGAATTTTATTGAGAATTTTTGCATTGATGTTCATCAGGGTTATTGGTCTAAATTGTTCTTTGCTTGATGTGTCTCTGCCTGGTTTTGGTATCAGGATGATACTAGCTTTATAGAAGGAGTTTAGAAGGGTTCCCTCCTTTTCTATTTCATGGAATAATTTGAAGAGTAATTGGTATTAATTCTTCATTGAAGGTTTTGTAGAACTCAGCTGTGAATCTGTCTGGTCCTGGGCTTTTCTTGATTGGTAGGCTTTTGATGGCTTCTTCTATTTCCTTGCTTAAAATTCATCTGTTTAAATTGTGTATGTTCTCTTGATTCAGTTTGGGTTGATCTTATGCCTCTAGAAATTTGTTGATGTCTTTGAGGTTTTCTATTTTACTGGAATATAAATTTTCAAAATAGTTTCTAATTGTCTTCTGTATTTCAATAGTGTTTCTTGTGATATTTCATTTTTCATCATGAATTTTAGTAATTAGAGTTTCCTCTCTCTTTCTTTTCATTAGGGTGGCTAAGGGCTTACCAATTTTATTTTTTTTCAAAGAACCAGCTTTTTGTTTTATCAATTTTTTGAATTATTTCTGTTGTTTCAAATTAATTGGTTTCTGCCCTGATTTTAATTAGTTTCTACTTCTACTACTTTTGGTGTTGGTTTGTTCCTTTTTCTAGGGCTTTAAGCTGTAATGTCAAGTCACTTATTTGTTGGCTTTTTCTTCTTTTAATGAATGAGCTCCATGCAATGAACTTTCCTCTTAGCACTGATTTAATGGTGTCCCATAGATTTCGATAAGTTGTATCAGAGTTCTTATTTACCTCCAAGAATTTTTAATCTCTTTCCTGATGTCTTCTGTTATCCATGTATAATTCAGTAGCATATTGTTTAGTCTCCAGGTGTTGGAGTAGCTTCTCTTTTTAATTTTATCATTGATTTCTAATTTCTTTCCATTATGGTCAGATAGAAAGCAGGGTAGTATCTCTATTTTTTTGTATTTGCTAAGACTTGCTTTGTGGCATAACATATAGTCTGTTTTGGAGAAGGATCCATGTGCTGCTAAGAAGAAAGTATATTTGCTCATTGATGGATGGAATATTCTATGTATGTCTGTTAAGTCTAACTTATAATTGTATTATTGAGTTCTATAGTTTCTTTGTTTAGTTTTTGTTTGGAAGATCTATCCAGTGGTGAAAGAGGTGTATTAAAGTCACCTAGTATTATTGTGTTGTGGTCTATTTGGTTCTGGTAGTTGAGAAGGGTTTGTTTGATATACATAGATGCCCCATAGTTTGGGGCATAGACATTTATGATTGTTATGTTCTGTTGATGTATGAATCCCTTAAGCAGTATGAAATGTCCTTTTTTATCCCTTTTCACTAGCTTTGGTTTGGAGTACACTTTATCTGGTACGAGGATGGAAACCCCTCTTTGTTTATGTTGTCCATGTGAGAGGTATGTTTTTCCCCATCCTTTCACCTTCAGTCTTTGGATGTCTTTTCCTGTGAGATGAGTTTCTTGAAGGCAGCATATTGTTGGGTCTTTTAAAAAATCTAATATGTCAATCTATGTCTTTTAATTGATGAGTTTAGGCCATTTACATTCAGGGTTATTATTGGAATATGATTTGTATTCCTGGTCATTTTGGTTTATTTTTGGTTTTTAACTTGACTTGGTTTCTCTTTAGATTGGCCTTTCTCTTAGTGTAATTCCTTCCTTTGCTGATTTTCATTTATCTTTTTAATTTCCTCCTCCTGGAATATTTTGCTGAGGATGTTCTGTAGTGCAGGCTTTCTTGCTATAAATTCTTTTAATTATTGTTTATCATGAAAGGCTTTTATTTCATTATCAAGTCTGAAGCTTAATTTTTCTGGATGTAAAATTCTTGGTTGGCATTCATTTTACTTCAGAGTTTGGTATATGTTGTTCCAGGATCTCCTGACTTTGAGGGTCTGGGTTGAAAAATCTGCCGAGATATGAATTGGTGATCTTTGATATGATCACATGTGAAATGTGATATGTTCCTTAGTGTAGATCTGTTACGATTTTGTACATTTGGTGTCCTGTAAGCCTTTTGTATTTGATTTTCCAATTCATTCTTCATGTTTGGGAAATTTTTGATATTATTTCATTGAAGAGATTTTGCATTCCTTTGGTTTGAATCTCTGTGCTTTTCTCTATCCCAATAAATTTTAGATTTGGTCTTTTGATGTTATCCCATAATTCTTGGGTGTTCTGTTCATGGTTTCTTACCACCTTCACTGTGTGGTCAACTTTATTTTCAAGATTTTATATTTTTTCTTCATTATGTGACATTCTGTCTTCCAAGTGATCTAGTCTGTTGGTGATACTTTTTATTGAGTTTTTTATTTCCTTTATTGTTTTCATTTCAAGGATTTCTGATTTTTTTCTTTAGAATGTCTATCTCTTTCTTGAAGTAATCTTTTGCTACCTGTATTTGCTCCCTTATCTTTGTTGGAGTGATACATTTTTGCCTATATTTGCTCACTTAGGTCATTCTTTAATTTGTAGATCATTTTAATTATGTACATTCTGAACTCCTTCTCTAGCATTTCATCAACTGCACTGTCCTAGGATTCTATTATTGTTGTATCTTGGTTTCTTTGGGGCACTTTCCTCTCTTGTTTTTTCATGTTGTCTATGTGTCCTCCTTTCTTGCAGATCTGAAGCATTACAATTTCTCCCTTATAATCTTATAGTGTCCCTGAAGATTGCCTATACCTCACCTTGATATTGGGCTTCTCGACTCTTGCTGGTGTCCCATGGTAAATGCTACTACAACTAAAGGTGGTGGTGGCAATAGCCGAGGTAACTCAAGAAAGCAGGCGGGGGAGGTGTCCCAAGATGGATGAATCACTTTCAGAGATGGGGCTGAAAAGGTGCAACTGCCTCCAGGCCCTATCTGTTATCCCAAGGTGGGGGCACTGCATGGGAAGGGCTGTGGTGAGGTGGGCTAGGCCTGGGCTCCAGCTTGGGTCTGCTAGTTAGCAGGGCAGTCCTGGGCTTAACCTTGGCCTTGTCTCCTGTGCAGGTCGGCAGGACAGTCCTAGGCCTGGGCCTGGTCTCCAGCATTGGTCTGCCCGTCGGCTGGGCAGTCCTGGGACTAACCATGGTCTAGGCTCCAGTGCTGTTCAGTGGGGGCAATCCTAGGCCTGAACCTGGGCTCTGGCAAGGATCTGCTGGTCAGCAGGGTAGTCCTGGGCCCAACCTTGGTCTAGGCTCCCACATGGGTTGGCAGGGTGGTCCTAGTCCTGGCCTTGGGCTCTGGCATAGATGAATATTTTAAGAAGAATTTTGTTAGATGACTAATTGAGGACTCCAGGAATCGGGCATAAATAATAGGGTGAACATTATTTAAAGTGGTGATGTAGTGAGGTGGCAAAAATGGAAGGAAAATGACAAAAAAGTGAATTCAGGAGGCAATGACAATAATAATAGAATTAACGGAAAATTAAAAAATCAAAACACTAAACCGCTGAAATAATTTCATAAAAATAAAATTAGCTGAATCAGATTACACAAGACAATAAAAGTACCATCTTCAATGTAATTAATTTATTTCCCCAAACATGCATGATACTGAAAGGCAATTTAAAACAAATGCAAAAGGGGGTTTAGTAATTGTTGAAAGTAAATAAGATTAAGGCCATTTTCAAATTTAAGTGGTTATAGTTTTGCTTCATGTCAATGAATTCTTAAAATACCTATATATAGCATGTTTGAAAATAATAGGTCATGTCACATAGCTATTTCTAATCAGGAGAAATAAGCTGTAAGTGTATGAATAAGGTATGGTTTTTGCCTTTGAATAGTCTGGCATATAAAAATCAATAAATATTTATTGAATTTAATTAAAACCCTTGAAAATACAGGTAGTTTGGTTACTGTATGTACCCTAGCCTTGAACTTTCATATGTTGATCTGTTATCAAATAGTTTCTGTCTTTATTCCCCCTAGACTCATGGAGTAGAGGTCCTTGGAGCTACCAGACTTCATGCTGTCTGTGTCAGCCACCGCCTGTCCATCCTCAGCAAGGTGCCGTTGCTGTCTCACAGAGCAGTCCACCTAGAAAGCTTTTTATGGAACCCATATTTGTTCTTGTTTACATCTACTCCTGGTTCTTTGTAATCTGAGAAAGTCAGTCTTTACTGCAGAATGTGCTTCCTGTGATTCCCATCACTGAGCTCAGGGGCAGCACTGCATAGTCTCATTCTTCTCAAACTATACATCTTGAAGAGTTGGAAACACCCCACCACCATCATTTCTCTCCCTTTTCTGTTATTTAAGGATGAATACAGCTACATTTTGCATTTATTATTCCTCTTTAAAAATGACTGCATTCATCATTTCAGCTTCTTTCCTTAAAGCTCCATTTTGCTCAGAACAAGGACACAATAATTGAAATGTAGTCTGATGTGGATAAATGAGAGAATTATTAATCCTTGTTCTATATACTATTCTCAGACAATATCTAAGATTGCATTGATATTTTTGACATTCATATTACATTATTGATTCATTTTGTTAGTTAACATCTTTGCGCCTCAGTTTCTTCATCTGTAGAAAGGGGATGCCAATAATGTACTTCAAGGGTTTGATTAGTTAATGATACATTTTAAATGATTAAAGCAGTCCCTGGTGCATGGCAAGCTTGCAGTAAATGTTAGCTATCATCATCATCATCATTATTATTACTGTTATTAATTATCACTTTAAACTCCCAAGTCTTTATTTTACTGATGTTCAACCATATTCTCCTCCATTCGTTCTCAGGGAGTTTTGTTTTTATTTTAAAGGCAAGTTTGGTTTTATTAAATATCATCTTGTTAAATTTCCATTAAACTAGTTTCCTGGATAGTGATCCTCTTATCCAATACATCCTGTGTTCCTCTAGGCTGTGTATTATTGCACATCAATAAGGATGTCATCTCTGTGCCCCTGACTGTCACATCACTGTTAAAAGTGTCAGAGTGGACAGAGCCTCAGACAGTGTCCTGCAGCAGACCACTAGAGACATCTCTCTAGATTGACACTGATTTAATAATTAGTTTTCTTTTGGGGATAGACAGTCTACCAGTAAAAGCCCTTTAGAATTTACTATAATTCCACCTGGATTTCATGAGAAGATAGCTTGTGCATTGAGGGATGTGGTGTTGTTGATGAGGGCATGGTCTCTGCCTTAAAGGAGCTTCTTTCTGCTTGAGTGCTCACAGGTTTTCATGTGTCCCTCTGTGATCTCTTCAGCAAGTCTTTCAACACCTGATAGGTAGTTGAAAGAAGCAAGAGTTCTCTTATCTCACCTGTTAATTGTATTTTTTAATCTCTCAAGGTTTCTTACTCTTGTTTGCCAGACCACATAGGCAGTTTTGAAAGAATAGGAAGAATGGCTGCACAATGTCTGCGGTGTGGCTGAGGACATTTGAGATCTTACTTCTGATTCTGGCATGGGCTAGGGAGGGCAAGTCGAGCAGGACAGTGAAATGACAATATGCTCTGCACCTGTGGTATACCTCTTTGTCATGGTCGAGGCAACTGCTGAGGGACAAAGGTGACTAGAGAGGCTGAGAGGTAAAATTAGACCAGCTCAGTGAGGTGCTTATTGTCATTGAGGCGACAAATCTGAGACAGGTGCTGGGTGGAAATTCAATCTGCCAGGTAGAGCATACATGCAGGAGGGCAGACAGAACGTGCCATTTTCCATTCTCTTTGCCAAAAGAATCCTGCTGTGTCTCCCAAAGGCCTCCTGCCCCACAGGCATCACCAAGTCTGGCCTGGTCATTCCTCCCAGACCTGTTGATTAAGGCTTGGCTGAGACATGGGCATGATAGGCATGAGGTGAGGTAAAGGCCAATCACAAGGATGATATCATATGCCCAATGAAAAAAATCACAACTTTTTATTTTAGAGAAAATAACAGATTGCCAGGAGATCATAGTTTCTACTCAAAACCAAAAGCAAGTAAAGCAAAAAGTTATCAGTCTTCATTTTAATCTTGAGTCATTCAATTTTCTCCAATGGTAGCAATTCAGTGAGACTTCCATTTGAGGTAGTCTATGGATGACCGCTTCTAAATGTATTGAAGATCATGGAGAAAAAGATCTAAAAAATTGCATGAAAGTTTTGATTGAAAATTTTACTTGATTATTTCAGTGTCTTCAGTTAATGAATCCTTTTGAACAAGCCCATCATAACTCTGTTTGATATTACCTTTTTAATTTCATTCCCAGCAGTTATCACAGCCTGAAATTTTGGGTTGTTCATATGCTTATTTGTTCTCTGCCTCCTCAGGCTAAATGCACATGGTGACCTTGTCTGTTTCATGTTCCAGTGTTTGGAATATATTGGTGTTTAATACATATTCAATGAGTGGATAATCATATTTTGTAGCTCTCTCTACAAAATATCAGCATGTAAACTATATATACATACATATACATACACATATATGTATGTGTGGGTGTGTGTGTGTGCGCACTCACATGCACGTTTGCCTACTCTGTTCCTGGCACAGCAGTGAGCAAAGAATATATGATTCTTAATCTTTAGAAGGAGAAATTAGTTAAAAAGGAAAGGAAAAATAAGAAATTTATAATTTACTCTGACAACAATGGGAAGCCAGTGAGTAACTTTTAGAAAGGAATGAAACCATCTGATTGGGTATTTAAAAGTTCACCCTAGGGTCATATAGAAAATGGATCATAACTGGGTTATTGTGGCAGGTGGGAGACCAGTTAAAAAGCTGTTGCTGGCTGACATGCTGTATCTATCCATAGTAGCTAAGATCTGGAATCAACTTTGGTGTCCATCAGTGAGTGAGTGAATAAAGAAAATATGGTATATATACACAATGGAGTATTTTTCAGTCATAAAGAAGAATGAAATCTAGTCATTTGCAGCAAATGGATGGAAATGGAGGGCATTATGTTAAGTGAAATAAGCCAGACACTGAAAGACAAGTATGAGATTTTTTTTGTCATCTGTAGAAGCTAAAAAATGTCACCTTAAATGCAGAATAGTGATTTCTACAAGCTGGGAAGGGTGAATGGGGAGGCTTTATAAAGAAAAGTTGGATTTGATTAGTGCACACTCTGGGTATATATAGAAACCCACTAAAATGTATGATTAATATGTTAATAAAAATAAAATAAAATTATAACTAAAAAAGATCTCATTGTATTTGCTTGGTATGGGGATAATGGTGAGACTAGGGGATTACAATGAGGATGAAAAGAAATAGACATATCCCAGGTTTGTTTGGGAACCTGAGTCAACTGAATTTGCTAATAAGTTAAACATAGGGATATAAGTTTGCAAAAATAAATTACTGCCTAAAATTTTTACTTGATTACTTACTTGCAAAGCTGTGAGAAGAAATCAGTAAACTTTGTAGCTCTCTACAGTTCTATTCATCCAGATTGGGAATCATCAAGGCTCTTTACAAGTTGTTCTCATTACTTGGTATCCTATAATTCTATTTATGAGAGGTTCTTTAAGTGGGATTATCAAATATTGAGATAGTTGATACTGTAAATACTGAATATTCTTCCTCCATCAGCTCATTAATTTTAGAATTAGAAAAAAAATAAAAAATAATGAATGAAATGAATTTAGGAGCTTATCTATGGATTTTACTGTTCTTGAATTTCATGATCATATATAGAAAGGGTGAATCTAATGCTAAATAATTTCACTCCTGTGTATCTATCTATACATGTGCTATTTGTGCATGTGAGTATATATGTGTTTGTACCATTTCAGTATCTGTGTTAGTTAACTTTTCATAGTTGTGACCAAAATACCTAATGAGAACAACTTAGAGGAGGAAAAGTTTATTTTGACTTATGGTTTCAGAGATCTGAATTTGTTGTTGGCTAACTCTGTTGCTCTGAGCTTGAGGTGAGGCAGAACATCATGGCAGAAGTATGTTGCAGAGGAAGGCTGCTTAGCACCTGGCATATAGAAAGCAGAGAACAAGAAAAGTTACAGTTCTCTAGGGCATGTTCCCAGTGACCTACTTCCTCTGGTCATGCCTACCTGCCTATGGTTACCGCCCAGTAGTCCATTCAGCTATCATTGGATTCATCCAACAATTTATTAATTTCATGGTGAGGTCAGAACTCTAATCACTGCTTAAAAGACTCACCTCTGAACCTTGGTACATTGGGGATCATGATTTAAAAACAATGAGCTTTTGGGAGCCATTCCAGTTCTGAAGCATAATAATATCCAAATATGAATTTTTGTGAAAGGAATTTAAAGTCCTCAAATGGAGTGTATCACTACTGATACTGTTTAACTATATTATCTCTTTCATGGTTCACATTTTTTGCTGCTCTATAAAAAGCCTATTTAGAGCATTAGTGAAAACTTCAGAGTTTGCCATCATTAACATTCCTTTTAATATATTCATCCTTTGTCTGTCGTGGATAGGAAGAAGAATAAACCAACAAAAAGACAGTTAAGACAATAGTCTCTTCTCTTTTGTTGATAAATCTAGCTGACTTTTAAAGAGAGTACTCTAAATTGGATTCTTTGTTTTTAAACATTTCTATTCCAAATTGGCAGACATCAAATTAATAGCTTTCCAGACAGAAGGTAAAAGAGAGCTATAGTTACCTTAATTTTTTTTTCTATTTTGCTAAATGAATCTATTCTTCATTCGCCAAGAAATTGTACAATGCCCACTAATATTTGTGATTAATGCATGATAAATGCATAGCACATCTCATCTACACCTGACTCATCTGCCCATGGCCTGCAGAATAAACGGTACTCCAGAGTATAATGGGCAAATACAACAATGGTTTGGTCTTTTGTTCTCCACTTCCTCTGGTATCCTTTTCAATACAGTGGTTTATCCTCCTCCTTATGTGTTGACTGTGATTTTTGAGTTCCCTTCTTTGTGCCGTTTGTTAAAATAACTATACCATATATATAGTCCCCCCCCATATATATATATATATATATATATATATATATATATATATATATATATATATATATATTGTT
>NW_026000016.1:16000425-16034463 GCF_001458135.2 Marmota marmota marmota | reverse complement strand
TATATATATATATATATATATATATATATATATATATATATATTGTTTCCATCATTTTGGCTCTTTCTTTCTATAGATTTTTTAAAATTATAGTCTAACATACTGGAAAGTTTGTATAATCTTTACTTTTGGTAATATTTGACATTTAACCTACATGTTTAGATTGTTGATCATTTGAAAGATAAATAGTATCTCCTGTGAAGCTTCATCTCTAGGCAATGTTTTAGAAAAATAAATTTTAATTGTTTCCAATTAACTTCCTTATCTAGACTACACATGTTCTATTCTTTGGTTGCCTATAACAAAAATACCAAAAGAATTTTAAATTTCAGGAGAGTCAGGGCTACTTTTCTACTGCCACTACTGTATCTTCATTATCTAGATATATACCTGCCACGAATGAATAAATGAATAAAAACAGAGCAAATGTATAATTTTTTTTAATGAAAAAAAACTAAGCATTGTAGAGGTAGAACATGGGTTTGGTGATTGCCCTGAATGTGTTTATCAAGAGATTAGGATTAAATCAGGCAGAATTCTCTATTTTAAGCCTTATTTTAATTGATTTAAGCAGAAAAAGGTTTGTTGAGAGAATATTGTTTGGGGCATTTGGTGCTTTCAGCATCAGTGTGAGACTAGAGGACCTGTTCTGGAAAGAAACAGGAGCCAAGGTACCTCAAATAGTCACATTGGCCAAAAATGCTAACATTATCCATGGGAGGAAGGTAGTCAGAATGTAATTATGTCCAGGGTTTGAATGAGAAACATCACAGAAAAATGGTAAAGAATCTTCCAGGCAGCAAGGTCACATGCTCTATGTACAGAACAAAGCATTTCAGGATGGGTCGTCTCTCCACTGGATTCTTTCTGTTTTAGGTGCTGCAGTTCAAATTAATTATCCTTATTATTTTTATGAAGAGACCTATTTTCTTCCTAGGGGAAGGAGAAAATATATATTTGCCTTAAAAGTGAACTACTTTTAGACTAGTAAAGTCTACCAACTGATTTTATTTTGTTGTTGATGTTTTCCATGTTTGTGAAGTTCCATAGGGAGAGGTATGGAGAACATTATTTTGTGATTAACATTTATCATAAGATCTAAATAGGTATTTTTGAATGAATCTGTGCAATTTATCCATTCACCTCCTCAGCATTTACTAAGATAAATTATGGAGGAAGCAACACAACTAGGTTGTGTGTATGTGTTCATGTGTATGCACATGTATATTTGTGTGTGTGTTTGTAGGGTTAAAGAGATAGACCAAAGTAGATTATTCACATTATCAGCTCTTTAAGAGTTGGCAGTGGTCTTAAGGAGATATGTAAACCACTAACCATAGAAATTACTTTGCAAAACAAAAAAAATTCACACTGAGATTATAGTCCTGGGTTGTGATCATGACTCCTGTATATTTAGTCTGCTGCAGTAAGATCTGGGATAAATCAATCTTAAATGGCTTACGTTTCTCATTTCTAAAATAAAAAGTTTCTATGAGAATTAAATTAATTATAGTTTTTTTAAAGTGCCTGTTAGAATGCCTGGCACAAAGAAGACCCAAAGCAGTTTTATTTTTTAAGTTCTTATTTATATATTGTATTTTTAAAAGGAGTTGTTGGGTCTGAAGTGAAGGAGTGATTTATTCTGCCTGGGAGGAACAGAGAAGGGATTTAAACTTCCCCGAAGAATGTATACTATTTTAGTGAGGAGAGAAAAGGCAGAAAATCAGATGGGATAAGATGTGGATTTACGGTAGTATTGAAACAGTGAATACTCTGAAAAGGCTCTGGTGTAATTTGGGTGGTGTTATTTCATGGTGGATAGGTCTGTAAAGGGGTCTGATTGACAGGCTAAGGAGTTTTTTCTTTAATCTGCATCTTCTGTAGGATGACTGAAGCAGGATTCTCATCATTTGGCTTACATTTAGGAAAATCAGTCTACTAGAGAATGAAAGATGGATTGCAGCAGCGAGATTGATGAACTGCAGGCCAGATATGAGTTCTTGAAGTGGGGAAGGCAGGATATGTAGAAATGAGTTAGACAAGAGGAGGAGGAACAAAAGAAAGGGCATTTCAGAAGACATGTGGGTGATAGAATTAACAGAATTTGACATTCCAAACTACCTCAAGATTTATTATTTCTGTGACTGGAAAGAATCAAGATTACAACATGTAGAAAACTTTGGGAGATGAATTCCTGCTTTGGTAGGTCAAGACTGATTTATCAACAAGACTTGAAATGGACATGTACAAAGACGGGGAATATAGTTGGGAATTATAATCCTGATTTTAGTTGGGAATTATAATCCTGGTTGGGATTTATGACTGATAATTATGGAATTGCCATGATCAGATGAACTGACCAGGGAAGGATTGAATGAAAAAGTGCAAGTAAATAGAGCTGGTGTCGGGATAGAATTAGAATCTTTGGCAAAGTCTACATTAGAATGGGGGCAGAAACGAAGTAAGCAATGATCCAGGGAGAGTGGACAGAGTTCATGAAGGTCCAGAGCCAAAGAAGCCAAAAGAGAAGGGGCTTTAGGAAGAGGGATTTGGTTGCCTATGGCTATGTCCCTGACCTTTGCTGTGGAACAAGTGGGGAATGTATCACTCCTAGTTTCCAGATGAGGAAAATTATGACCCAAGGGACGCAGTGAAGGGCCTAACTAAAGTCAAACAGAGCACCTCAGGTAGAGCCGGAATGAGAAACTGTGTTGTCTGACTCCCAACTGAGTGTCATTTGAAAGACTTTCTAAATTGTTGAAGTCATGGAAAGAATATGGTATGAATATTGATCTCATGTGGTATTCACTGTGAAAATCCATGGAGCTATATATTAAATTTATAAGTATATTTGTGCTTACATGCATCAATGAAAAGTTAAAAAAAAATCACAGAAGAGAGACAAAAGGAACATCTTATGGGAAGAGTGGTAGCCCAAAATTTAAGTAACTTTCTAAGGTGAACCTCATTAGTTTTTTAAAGTTCCATATCACCTTAGAACTGTGGTAAATTTGGCATATGATTTATTTACTTCATTGGATGACTTACTAACTTCAGTGGTTTCCCTAAATGAAGAAGCCAAGTTTTTGGATAAAACCCATATAATATATATTTAATATTTGCATGCTAAGGATTATTACATTGTTTTAATTGTATTTAATCTTCATAAAACAGAGGAGGCAAGCCTCTTCTATCAATCCCAGTTTGCTTTCAAGATCTGATTCCTAGATGCATTGCATGACCTGCCCAAGGTCTCACAGCTAGGGGGTAGTAGAGCTCCAATTCTGACTCCTACATGATAGCAGTGCTTTTTCATAACTGAGGTTCTTCAACATCATGACATTGACTCTTGTCAGCTAAAAATAGAATAGCTGTATTTATTAATATCTAAGGGCTGGGAATCACCAGGGGAAATACAGCATGTATGTGCTATTATCTTGATTGCCATCATCCTTTCTTTTTTCTTCTTAAAGCAAAAGCCTATTTTCGTTTGGGGATGAGAGTTCTATCATTCCATTTGCACTAGCATTGTTTCATTTCACATGGTTGTTTGTTGGGGTTGCCAGTTTGTATCACTCCATTCCCTACCCAAACTGTAAAAATATCCATGTGTGACTTGACCGCTTTTAAAACACTACCCCGCCCCCAATGATTTTAATTCCTTTGCACCTTCACGAGTTTGCTTAAAAAGGTAAGGAAAAATTTACATTTTCAGATTGGCTCCCATTGATTTTCATGGAGTGTGTAACACCTCAATTGTTGAAGAGTTATCCAAAGGAATCAATTTCAATTTCACATGAATTTCTTTAATGTAAATGTTTTTCCAAAACAATTTTTGTTGAGGTTGCTTGTAAATTGACATTTCATTCTGAATGTAAGAGGAAAAAAATGTAGTTTAAATAAAACAGCATTGTATTTAAACATATCTTTGTGTACATAGTAATGCCCTATTGTGCTCTACTGAAGTGGGAAAAGCTGCTCAAATTTATGACTCATCTCTGATACTCTATTTTTGAAACTGAAATAGATTGAAAAAGTATTTATTGGATAAAATGCCTGGTGAGCTATCATCTATCACTCCAAACAAGTATGAGTGTTTGGTTGTAATTCCAGTAGCCAGGTGTTCAGTCTTACAGAGCAGCTTCTCAGCAAAGAAATCTCTATCCCCACTGCATTCTGTTTAGCTTTTAAACAAAAATTATAGATACTTGATTGCTAAAATATTCTTGTTTGTTAAAAATATCCAAGTCAGTTTGAATTTTCATTTTGTGATAAATAAAAATAAACTTCAAAAGGTCTGAATCATCATTTCAAAAGTTTAAATCATTTATAGAAGAGAGGATATTTATAAAACCTCTTCAAAGAGAATAAACTTTTAATCTTAGAAGAGATATAAGATGTAGTAGTTGTGTTTTATCTGCCCTTTATATGCCCTCAGACAGAGTTTAGTTTTATGTGTCCTTTCCATAAAAAATTTTAGAGGGAAAATTTGATACAAATAGGACTGATAAAAAGTTATTATTTTACTCTAAAGAGTTCAGTGTTATAAAATTGGCAATTGACAGGAACAAGCATACTATCAAACAAATAAAAATTCATGATTCATAATCATGTGGAAAAAACCATTAAGAAATTCTAATTTTTACTTATTAACAAAGATGGGAAGCAGTGGCTAACAAGAATTGAGTGCAATGGCTAAACTGGAATTTGATAGATAGAAATGTAAATTTGTACCAGTTATTTCTAAAACAAATCTAGCAGTATATTAAGAGCCTCAGATGTTAATGCCTCTTGCTGGTAATTCTGGTTTTGATATTTACTGTTTTTTAAAAAATATTTATTTTTTAGTTATAGTTGGACACAATACCTTTATTTTAATGTGGTGCTGAGGATTGAACCCAGGGCCTCGAACATGCTAGGCGAATGCTCTCCCACTGAGTCACAACCCCAGATCCTGATATTTACTATTAATGAAATGTTCCAAATTTAGGAAATATTTTGGGCACTAGCCTGTGCTTTGCAGGATTATTGGTGAGTGAAAAACTTCAGAAATGCTCCATTACAAGAGAAATACTTAAGTAATTTGTAGTGCAGCCTACCTTAAATAGTAATTTTTAAAAGTTCTGAGAAAAGGATGTGTAGATATAGATCAACTAGACAGGATTGTGAAACCAGAAGCTGACTCAAGCACAGGGACCCTGGATTTGTTACTGTGATAGTAGAGAGAGGAAGGGAAAGGAAGGAATATCAATATTACATTATATTGTGGTATTTGGTTCTTTTGGATTTTCCATGTGCACAGTCATATTTTCTGCAAATCGTGACAATATTTTTCCCATTAAAACCCTCATACTTTTAATGGCCTTTTCTTATTATGCTGGCTGGGACTTTCTATACAAAATGGTAGTGACATCTTTGTTTCAGTTTTGAGTTTAGAGGGAAAGTTTTTAATATTTTACTCTTCATTGTGATATTAGCTAGAAGATTTTTATACTCTTTGAATAAAGAAAATTGCCTTCTATTCTTGGTTTGTTTTTACCATGAATAAATATTGACTTTAACAGGTGACTATTTTACATTTCTTGAGACAATTTTCCCTTTTATTCTCTTCATATGCTGAAGAGAACAATTAATTGGTTTTACAGGTTAAGCCAATTTTCTATTCATGGAAGGAATGAATCTAAACTAATTTGTAATGCAGTATTCTTTTTCTATATTAATGGGTTTGGCTAGCAAAAAATATATTTAGTATTTTCATCTGTGTTTATGACCATGCTTTATCTTTGATTTCTTTTGTAAAATCCTTGTCGGGTTTGGTATGAAGATTATGCTAATTAGCCTCATTGAAAAGCGGGAAAATGTTCCCTTTTTTCCCTTCCTTGTTTCCTGAAACTTCTTGTGTAAGATAGGTATTATTGTTTTATTTACATGTGTGGTAAAATTTACCATCAAAATTATTTGGGTTGCATATTTTCTGTTTAAAAGTTTTAAAGTAGAAATTTGGTTTCTTTCTTAAATATGGAATTACTTATTATTCAGATTTTTATGTTTTCTTGTGTCACTTGAGTTAATATGTATTTTTTTCTAGAAATTTATCAATTTTCTCTAAATTTTCAAATGCATTAACACATTGCTGTTACCTTTTTAACATAGAATTTGTAATAATGTGTTCTTATTTTTAAAATGTCTTTTTTCTTTTTCTTTCTTCTCCATGATCTGCATAGCCAAGCATTTACCAATTATATTAGTCTTTTCAAAGAACCCTCTTTTTTTCCCTTTGTTATGGCAGCTTTATGCATAACAACCTAAAATGGGAAACCATCCAGCTGTCCTTCAGTGGGTAAACAGTTAAGTGCTGGCACATCCATATAATGGAAAAAACAAATGATTGATTTAAACAACAGTGTGGATGGCTCTCCAGAGAGTTATGTCAAGTTAAAAAAAATTCAAAAGAAAACTGTATAATTCCATTTACATAATATTCTTTAAAATTTTTTTATGTAGTTGTAGATGGATAGAATGCCTTTATTTTATTTGTTAATTTTTATGTGGTGCTGAGGATCAAACCCAGTGTCTCACACATGCTAGGCAAGTGCTTTGTCACTGAGCTACAGCCCCAGCCCATACATAACATTCTTGAAATGACAAAATTATAGAAATGGGTCTATGGTTGCCAGGGGGATGTTGAACAGGGGGATGGGGCTGAGGAAGAGAACTGGGTGTGGTTAAAAAAGGACAATGTGAGGAATCCTTGTGTTGATGGAAGTGTGCTGTGCCTTTTATGTTTCAATGCCAATATCCCACATGTGAGATCATACTCTAGTTTTGCAAGGTTACATTTGTGGGAAACTAAGTAAAAGATACACAGAATCTGTATCTTTTTTTTTATTTAACAAGTGCTTATGAATTAACAAGTACCTCAAAATAAAAATCCCAATTAAAATCCCAATTAAAGTGTAAATAAATGATTTGCAGGGCAAAAAACCTGAACTCATGAATAACTTGACTAATTCAACTACTTGCTGACCAGTTCTCTTGACCTAAATGGTTTCCACTTAGTTATTACATACCATTTCCAGTTTTTTTTTGTGTGTGTGTGGGAGTTAAGTTTATTTCCCCAGCTAGACTGGGCCCCTTGGACAGGGAGGGCATGTCTTTTGTATACCTTTCCCATATCCTCCACAACACTAGCACAGTACTGAACCTGTTGAAACGGGCTTCCCTTAATAGTTTTGGCAGTTGGATACATAGCTGATGTAGATGATACAATCATAAAACCCTGCTACTTGGTTTGGAATGAGGAAATAACAGATATTTCTGTTTTGTTTCTTCATCCTGGAGGAAACACAAGAGATACAAATTAGAATTTGTATATGAGGTACATTCCTACTATTTTGGTTGATAGTATGAATTTCTGTTGAATTTCTAAACCATTCAGTGTATGTGTACATGTCTTTATCTAATTTCTTTGAGGTGGTAATAGGAAGAGAGTATTATTACTTCTCTTCTTAAATAGGTAAATACATTTATGGAGTGTTTAATTTATATTTTAAAGTCCCAAAATAAATGTTGTCATAGAACTATAGAAGTGTGTTAATATCAGTCCGAAGACTTTTCCAACACTACCACCAAAGTGATTCTTATTATTTTTGTCATCAGTTTATAATATTAAATGTGTTTTCTTTGTAATACTTGTGAGGATAAATAAACCAATGATAATAAAATCCTTAAATAAATTTCCATGAGTTAAAAATAGAAAATTTTATTATTTTTATATGACCATGTTTTAACATCCTTTTAAAGATAAAAATGTCATAATTGGAGTTCCATTTTTATTCTGGTATATATTTCATGTTTATTTTATTTTTTTCTAAAAGTCTACAAACTATTTAAAAAAGTAAATCAGTGATCAATAATTAACATATTAACTTGTGAATAACTTTCTGCATAATTGCTTAAGGCCTGCTTATTTTTTTTTTTGAAAATGAGTGAAATAAAGGGAGTATAATTGAAATTACATCATAGAAGTAAGATAAAAATATAACTTTGTCTTCAGATAGTATAATGTGATAAGCTCAGGAGATTTTTGTGACATTGTATCCTGAATCTAACACTAAATTCAATAATGGAATTAAACTAAATGATCCCTTTACTAGATGAAGACCAAAAAACCCCCCCAAACCAAAACAAACAAAAAACAAGAGGCCTAAAGGTAAAGATACCCACCGAAACTCACTCCAGCTTTCCTTTTTGAGAAATGAAGCAAGAGAGATAAGATAGATGGCAGTGTGCACTGGGCTAATGTTAATTTCATTGTAAAGTCACTTTCCATCCCTGAAATGGGACAGTCAGAATAGATCTAAAAGATTTTAATTTTGGCATTCCACCTTTATTGAGTTGTGCCACCTATAGAACAGAGACTGAAAAGAGACATCAGTTATTCCATACAGTTGAAATTCTTTCTGTAAAGATCTCTTTTCCCCAAAATAGAGTTTTACATTAAGGATTTTTCTTCCTGAAAGTTGTACTTGTGGAAAATTAGACAATCTCTAAGAGTTTGAATCTTAGCTTCCCCTCTAGAAATAGTGCCTTGGACAACTCATTTATCCTTCCAAACCTCATTCTCCTACTCTGTAAGTGAGCTCTGCCTCCTAAGATTGTCATGGCAATGATCTCAAGGATAGTGTCTTACTTCTAGTACGATCCTAAGTTGAAATTTTATGCTATACTACAAACTCTCGTATTTATTTTTTGTTTTCCTCTTCTTCACTTCTTTATAACATCTACTCTTCCTTTATTCATTTAAAAAGATGCAACTTTATACCGGTTTTTCTTTTGTATTGAAACCAACTGTGTCACAACTTTCTCAGCTCCCCACTAGACAATTCATTCTCCTTCAGCATTCTGGATAAGTCTGTAGGATGCAGATATTAAAGAAGCCTAAGTTTCTCTGTGAATAATATGAATGAATCATGTTACTTGGCAAATGAAGAGTTGATGCAAAAGACCAGGAGATACATCATCTATCTGCTCTCTGTCTCATCCAGCAGGAGATCATAGTCATAGCCACATGCTAGTGCTAGATGAGAAGCATAATAAGGAAATGGAATTTGAGAAAAAAGGTGGTTTAAGAAGAGACATAATAAGCAGATTAAAATGTTAGCAAAATTTATTTTAAATGATGGATCTTGTGGTATTTTGCATCCGTTGATAAATTTGACTGAATCAAAACTTAAAGAGTTTCCATTTCTAAAGAAATTATTAAGAAAATTTTAAAAAACAAGCTGCATACTGGGAGAAAAATACAAGCAAATCATATATATCTGATAAGGGATTTTTATCTAGTGTCTATAAAAGTTATTACAAGTAAGAAATAAATTGTAATACAATGTAATAAATAATTTAATAAAATGGGCCAAAGTTTGAACAGACTTTTTCACTGTAGAGATGCAAACATGGCAAAAATATGAAAGAATGTTCAATATGATTACTCATTAGTAAAATGTAATTAGATATACAGAGATGACCACTATACACAAATATTTAGAATGGCTATAATAAAAAACAAATAGTACTAAGTGTTGGTAAGGATGTGAAGAAATTATAACTTTCATGTTTGCTTGTGGAAATGTTAAATTCACAGACACTTTGAAAAACAATTTGGCAATTTCTTACAAAGTTCATATAATTAACCAGAGGTAAACAATTTTACTCCTACATATCTACAAAATATATATCCACAAAAATATTGGACTTGAATATTTGCAGAAGTATTATTCATAAAATATAAAAATTGAAAATAGTTCAAATGTCCATCAACTGGTGAATAGATAAAGAAAATGTGGCACACTATGGCACTAAAATTCTGTTTGAAAAAAAAAATAAAATGAAATAATACAGATACTTGAAAATGTGGGAAAACCTCAGAAAACATTAAATTAAATGAAATGAGGCAGACATTAAAGATCATATATAATTCATTTATATGATAACTTTGGGAAAGACAAATTTATTGACAGCACAAAGCATACTTGTAGTTGTTTGGGACTAGGGGTGGGATGGAGCAGAGACTGATTGCGAATAAGCAGAAAGAAACCTGTTGTGGTAATGAAAGAGTTCTAAATTTGTACTGTGGTGATCGTTATACATTACCTTTTTTCTTAAAATAATTACATTGGGCACTTACACAGGATAAATTTTAAATTATAGCTCAATAAAACTGTTAAACATTTAAAAAACATGCTACCAGTTTTTAATTGAGCAAGTTTTACTGATGTCGGTCTGAAATACTCATCTTTATTCTTTTATTTTCTCCTTTGCTCTGTATAGGAAAACTTCATAATTCCTACATTGTACTTATAGTTAACTTTACAGCCTGACCTTTACAATGATAAAACTCCACTGTTTTATCTAATCTCAAACCAATAGACAAAAAAACAAAACAGTGTGTGTTTGTTCTATAGATGCTTAAGAGATGTCAGGTTCTCTGACGTCCTTTGTATGCCAAGTACAGTGAAACTCCTCTCTCATTAATGTGCTATTTTCCACGTGGTGCCCATGTTTATAAAATCTATATTTTCCAGTGTCTTTCTACATATATCAAGGTCATTGAAAATGTTTTGGTTTTCAATTTACATTAATTTTTTTTGCTTCAGTTCTATGAGTTTTGTCAAATATGATACAATTGTGTAACCACCAACATGTTCAAGATACAGAGCTCTTCTATCACCCAGAAAGTTTTTTTTAATGCCATTCTTATACAGTAAATACTTTTCCCCACTCTCAGTCCCAAGCAACCTTTGATCTAGTTTCTGTCCTTATATTTTTGCCTTTTTTAGAATGTCATATAAATGGAATCATACAGTACATCTTTGGATCTGGTTTCTTACACTTGGTACATCACTTTCAAAATGCATCCACGATGTTGAATGTATAATTATCTCATCCATTTTTATTTCTGAGTGGTATTCTTTTTTCATGAATTTTTTTTTTTATTTCCTCTATTGGTTTTCTTCATCCAATTTCATTGATTGCTCCAGTTAACTTAATTTCTTTCTATTTTTCTGAATTTCATTTGCTTTTTTCCCCTGAGTTTCTACGGATGAAAATCTAGATATTCTTTTTTGAGTTAGGTATTTAATGCTATGACTTTGCCTTATGCTATGTCTTGGATGCATCCTAGATTATTTTGTATCTTGTGTTTCCATTTTCATTCAGTTCAAAATATTCTCTAATTTTCATTGTGATTTTAGAAGAATGTTTTAAATTTTAAAACATTTGGAAAATTCCCAGCTATCTTTCTGTTGTTGAGATCTCATTTATCCTGGTATGGTCCTCTGAGAACATAATCTACATGGCTCTAATTTTCATGATTTATTAAGATTTGATTTAAGAGTTGAAATTTGGTCTAGGTTGCTGATTGTTACAAATGTGCTTGAAAATAATGTGTATCTGCTGGAATGTTCTATAAATATCAGTTAGGTCAGGTCTTCTATACCCTTACTTTTCTATTTCCTCTTTGGATTACAAAGAGAGAAGTGTTGAAGCCACCAACTATCATTATGAATTTTTCTATTTCTCCATTCAGGGCTATTATTTTGTTTCATGAATTTTGAAACTCTGTTTATAATATAAATTTTGATAATTTGGAGTGAATCCTTCTAGCAAGTAGAAACAATAGATTCTCCTCCTTTTTTTTTTTTAGAGAGAGAGAGAGAGATAGAGAGAGAGAATTTTTTAATATTTATTTTTTAGTTATTGGCAGACACAACATCTTTGTTTGTATGTGGTGCTGAGGATCGAACCCGGGCTGCACGCATGCCAGGCGAGCGTGCTACCACTTGAGCCACATCCCCAGCCCCGCATATTCCTCCTTAAGAACTTCTCTCAAATGCATAATGTTTTCATGCATAAACCATGTTGACACAGATTCTTTTGTTCTGTCCTTCAGGTTAGCTTAGTGGTCCTCAAACTTTAAAGTATAGAATTCTGCACAAAAATCCATGTAAACTTCATGGATTATTTTAGGGATATACAAGGATAAATTTAACTGTACCTGATTTTTTTTCTCATGCACTTACTTTAGAACCCTGAAAAATTCTTCTTCACAGTGTATATTTTCCTCTTTTATTTTGCCTGAGAATGTCCACTCCAAAAGTCATGTTTTCAACCAAACTTCTATGAAGTAGATAGATCCAAGCTCCCATATCACTTCATGTCTCTGTCATAGCACATAAAATACTACTATATTTGAAATATATGTGAGATTTCCTCTAAGAACTGAATCATCTGTTTCTTGTTATAGTAACCTGATATGTAGTTATGTTCTTAGGGGTGATTTTTAAAATAAATAGATGACTAAATGAATATATGTTTTTTTCTGCTATCTCCAACAAAGTGGCTAGATAATTTAAGTTTTTCTTGACTCTTGGTCTTACTCATAATTGTAGAATCATAATCCCTAGCAAAATACTTCACTCTGCATTCTTTTGCTGATTTATTAATCAGACTGTTTACCATCTTTGAGTACAGTACCCAAATGATATAGGAAAAATCATTATTATTACTATCATCACCTTCATCATCATCATCATCATTGGTTTTTCTGGTATAACCCCTGCTTGGAAGTACTTCACTGGTATTTCCAGGACCCATAAGTGAGTGACCTGCTATCAATGGGTAATTTTCTGTTCTTCTGTTCTGTCCAACTGCTTCTATGGGGTGCCACTCTTACTTCTTTTAGCTATTGCTGCATCTTTTCTGAGAGTAAGACAACCAAGGTGTCTTGTTCTATAGATTCCTAAGAGATGCGAGATTCTCTGATATCCTTTGTGTGCCAAGTACAATGAAAATCCCTCTTACTGTTCTCTTTTCCACATGGTGCCCATGTGGTTCTCCTACATTTTCCAGTGTTTTTCTACATATAACCTCTTCTTCCCACTTCCTTTTTAGAACTCAGATAGGAACATATGAAAGACCTGGACCAGAGAACATATTTGAACTCATGGAATCCTTCCTCTTTAATGCAGTCTAAATTTTGTACTTGACTCATTTTAATTCTTTTTTTCTTGGGAAAAATTTTTTCTCCAGGAGAATTCTTAATACATAGGCAGATTATTTCTTGCAAGCCTGACCCATCTATCTTCCAGATACACCTAGACTGAATTCCAGAAGTCACCACAATTGTGACAAATGGAGCATGATTTATTGTACCTCAGGTATCTACAGAGCCTATTTAATTATTTGCAATTGGGTGGACCAGCTCCAAATGATCTTAGTTGTGGCTGCTGATATGCAGAATATGGTGACGGAGCTGAGCCTTTTGTAGGTATTGATAGCAGAAATCAAGTGCCACAGGTAGACAGACACCCAAATTGTACTACAATTATTAATCCAGGGAAATAACTACTAATAGAGGTTTCAAGAAGAAATAGTAAAATAGTATAATAGTACATTAATGACATCCAAAGGCTAAGAATCTGGGACATGGTATACCTGTATGTCCAGGCAGGAAAGAAAATGTTAATTGGATGATCTTCAATGAGAAAAAGGACCCAGCTACCAGACTCACTGCTGAGTGTGGGCTTCAGGCTCTGGATAAGGGACCAACAAGCATTAAACAGGATCCAGACCTAAAAAAGGGTTGCTAAAATGAAGCAAATGAATGGAGGCAAGGGAGAGATACGTGTGTATTTATCCATTCTTTCTTTCAGAAGATGTTTATGAGAGCCCATATGTGTCAAATGCTTTGTTAAGAAGCAGCTCACTCACAAGACCTGGCATAGGTAATGCTCAGGAATGGAATAGAATTCTGCTCAGTGTGCAGAACAGAGACACAATAGCAAGGTAAGAATAGCAGCAAGTGTAGCTCCATGATGACACTTGAGAGTGTCAGCTGTCAATTTAGAAAGTATTTATATACACAGTAGCATTTATGGGGCTGTGCTAAAGCTTTGTGTGCATTACTTCATTCAGTTCTCTCTGTTGCCTTTTGAGGTGTGTATTGTCTTCATTTTTATGGTTGAAAGAGACTGATCATTTTCAGTTGTAACAAATGAAGTGTTATTTACTGTTCTTTGGGTTTCTATGAGATCTACTAAGTTATTTACAACTGGATGGGCCAGGTCAGAGAGACCCTCATCCTTTTTGCTGCTGTGGAACAGAGTAGTGGGGCCTGTTGCTGGTACTGATAATGGGATCCAGTTCAGGGACATGAAGGGAGTTAGTAAAGGTTCTAAATTAAAGTGGGAAGCGGGGAGAGCAGGAATTCAACCTAACTTTTCTTAGCCCAGTGCCCCTGTTTTGTTTTTTACATTGCATCATTGATAGTAATGCTATGTACTGTTAAAATACAGAGTCCTGTTTTCTCCCCTACCACATAGTCTCAGAACAACACATATTTTGAATTTTCTTGCTGCATTTCTGTCTTTCTTCTATATTCCTCTGTAACATTGTGCCACCACCACTGTGACTTGTAGTGGCTCTGACATTTCATTCTAATTAGCAGTGTTTGATCTGCAGTAGGCTAAGAAATAAGATGCAGTAATAGCATTTACTTATTGATCATCAACTATTGGTAGACTCTGTGCTAGACCCTTATGTGTTTTATCTGTACACTTCTTATTCAAGGCCAGAGATACTATTCCTTTTTGGTACAGATATTTTCCATGTACCCTTGCTCTCATGTATGTGCAGCCCCTCTCATTGTCAACAAATCTCATCAGAATAGTAGAATTGCTAACAAAATAATAGTAATTTGCTCAATTAATTAATCTAGGCATCATGATAACCTAAGGTCCATAGTTTACAATAGTATTTATTCTTTTTTTAAAAGACAGCTTTATTAAAATATAATTTACCCATGATTCACCTATTTAAATTGTATAATTCAATGTTTTTAATGTATTCACAGTATTGTACAACAATCACAAAAATCTAATTTTAGAGCATTTTTAACTTCCTAAAAGAATTTCCATACACTTTAGCAGTCAATCCTTATCTTCTCACCTTAAGACCCCTAAATAATTACTAATATGCTGTCTCTCTATATAAATTTGCCAATTCTGGACTTTTCACATAAGTGGAATCCCACAATATTTGGCTTCTTTGACTTAACCATTTTGCAGCATGTATCAGTAATTCATTCCTTTCTTAGTAATTTTTTTATTTATATATGACAGCAGAATGCATTACAATTCTCATTACACATATCGAGCACAATTTTCATATCTCTGGTTGTATACAAAGTATATTCACACCAACCTGTGTCTTCATACATGTATTTTGGATAATAATATTCATTATATTCCACCATCATTTCTAACCCCATACCCACTTCCTTCCCCTCCCAACCCTCTGTCCTCTCTAGGGTTCGTCCATTCCTTCCATGCTCCCTCTCCCTAACCCACTATAAATCAGCCTCCTTATATCAGACAAAGCATTTGGTATTTGGTTTTTTGGGATTGGCTAATTTCACTTAGCATTATCTTCTCTAACTCCATCCATTTACCTGCAAATGCCATGATTTTATTCTCTTTTATTGCTGAGCAATATTCCATTGTGTACATATGCCACATTTTTTAATTCATTCATCTATTGAAAGGCATCTAGGTTGGTTCCACAGTTTAGCTATTGTGAATTGTGCTCCTATAAACATCAGTGTGGCTGTGTCTCTGTAGTATGCTGTTTTTAAGTCTTTTGGATATAGACCGAGGAGAGGGATAGCTCGGTCAAATGGTGGTTTCATTCCCAATTTTCCAAGAAATCTCCATACTGCTTTCCATATTGGCTACACCAATTTGCAGCCCCACCAGCAGTATATGAGTGTACCTTTCCCCACACATCCTCGCCAACACCTATTGTTGTTTGTCTTCATAATAGCTGCTATTCTGACTAGAGTGAGATCAAGTATTTATTCTTAATGTTGTACATTCTCTGGGTTTGTACAAATTTTTGAAGTATATGAATCCTCTTTCACTGCCTTAAAAATTCTCTATGCTCCACCTATTCATCTTTCCCTGCCTCCTAACCTTTAGCAAACACTGATCATTTTATTGTCACAATAGTTTTGCTTTTTCTAGAATGTCATAGTTGGAACCATACTTTGGTTGACTTCTTTTCCAGATTGACTTCTTTCACTTGACCTCTTTACTTCCCTTTAGAAAGATGACCTTGGAAAGGGCACATTCAAGTTTGACTCCATGTCCTTTGACTCCCAATCTAATGCTCTTTCTACAGTTCAGTTCCCCTTGTTAAAGAATATGATACTATTAAGAAAAATAAGATGCATAGGTTTGGATTTATGGCAGGCCCGTCTCCCTGGGTCTCTCATAGTGTCCCATGCCAGAGCAAACTGTGGCCCCCGCACCATTTCCTGGCCTCTGCCTGTAGTCTGCTGGCACTGAAGAGGGTTGCACAGTGCGGGGTGGGGGTGGGGTGGGGAGTAGGGGGTGGGGAGGGGGTAGGGGGGCGGAGAAAGAAAAGTAAGTACAGGAATAGAAATCTTCTTCTCTACTTAGAATCATTGTCCCACAGTTGTTGTCTACAGATCTTTTTATCAACATTACACTTTGCCATGAAATAATCTCAAGGTATTCCATTCAGCAATATAGTCTGATCATTATTATTTCAGTGGTGACTATAACATACACAACATACACACACACACTTTATGTTATACTCGATTTATCTTCCACTTTCTGTATTTACCAAAGATTCCACTGATGATTTGGATCAGTCTCATCCTTGGAGCACATTAATTACATAGGACCACATAACATTTTGTTTTCTCATTTCTCATTGATTTTTAGTTAACATTGCATGTTATGAAATTAGATTTTATGAGTATGATTATATATATAATTTTCCAGTACTGTCACTAAAACTGGCCACACAGTTTTATAGGGCAGGAAGTAGGGGGAGGGGAAGTCCTCATTTCCTGTCTCCAAAAAAAAAAAAAAAAAAAAAAAGATTTCAATTAAGATACTCAGACTTGATTCACGCAGTTTAAGAAGGAGCAGTTTTTTTTTTTTTTTTTAGCAAAGCAGAAGTATAGCACACTCTAAAGGAGGTGGAGTGAGCTTCGCCAAGAGGTGGTGAGCATTCTTTCCTCACAATTTTGGTTTTTATCTAATGCAATTCCTTTCTCTCATATTTATTTAATAGTGGGTGGTCCTTTTTGTTCTACTTCCTGATTTTTCTTCTCCCCCCTTTGGGTCTTGAGATGCACCTGTGCAGGGTCAGCCATCTTGAAAATATCCTATCAATTTTCCAAAAGTCCAGAAGGGGATAAAAACTGCAATGTAAATGATATTATAATGAAGTCCAAGTCACACAATAATTAGGTACTGCACATATCTAACTCTTTTGTGAGGAAAAAGGAAGGTAGTTTTTTCTTGTATACTCCTCTTAATGGAGAAGTTAAACACACCAGTAAAACCTTGAGGGCATAACAGCATATATCCAAAACCACAAAAAGTGGTTTGATATGGCTCTTGCCATTCTCACCTGTATCTATCTGACTGCTTACTCTAATGCTAATAACCCACCATATTAGTGAAAACTTTTGACAAATTACATCTGATGGAATTTGGTGGAAATTGAATTAATATGCTGTTATGTTTTAGATATGAGGTGTCTCCAAAAGCTCATGTAAGACTGCAAAAAAGTTTAGAGGTGAAATGAGGGCCTAACCCTAATCAGTGCATTAATCCCTTGATGGGGATTAATTGGGTGGTAACTTTAGGCAGGTAGGGTGTGGCTGGAGTAGATGGGTCATTGAGGGCGTGCCTTTGGGGTAGATGTTCTGTCCATGGTGAGGGGAGTCTCTCTTTCTCTCTGCTGTCTGGTGTGATGTCCTGAGCTGCTTTCCTCTCTCACACCCTTCTGTCATGATATTCTGCTTCACCTCAAGCCCAGTTATGGACTGAAACCTCTGAAACTGTGAGTGCCAAATAAACTTTTCCTCCTCTAAAATTGTTTTTGTGAGGGCTTTTGGTCACAAAAATGAAAAAGCTGAATAAACATGTGCCAGATCTGTGTATTTTTAGACTTTGCATTCACAATTACTTTGTTGGGAGAGACTGTAGGTCACCTTTTGTCCATCTGAATCTATGTGGTAGTGAATCACGTGCATGTGAAGATTTAATTCATAGTAAATACTATGAGTACTGAAAGCCTTGGGAGCCAGACAGTGATGTAGTTCCATTAGTAGAGATGTTCTACACCTGTCCGTGATAGTGCTGAATTGCTGGCTGCCTCTTTGCAGTAAGTCAAACAGGAGTGGTAACTAATCTCCCTTTAGTTCTTATGCCAGTGATTGATTAAATTATGCTATTAACCAATATTTTTGAAAATCTAGTAAACATTAAACATCTATTAAGTTCTAGAACTATATGTTTGAACATATTAGGCACATTTCCACCCTCAAAGAGCTTATAGCTCAGTAGATATTCAGCCAGTGACAGCTCTTGATGGATGGTAATTAACATGTCTTTGGGATGAGTTGCAGGCACCTTTAGAATCCTACAATTAGATCTGTACCTTATGTACAAACTATAAGTGAAGATGGCAATTAGTAAAAAGCCCATTTCGATAATTTTAAATATTGAGAATGAGTAATTGAGTTCTGGTGTATCAGTAAAACCTGCTATGCATTCTTTAGATACTATATTAAAACCAAGGAAATTAATACATTTGGGAGAGCTCAAATATGCCTTCATCTTATGCAGTATTTCAGCCACATCATATGCTGTTCTCTATGTCCTCATTCTTGAAACACTTCCTTTTCTTGGCTTCTTTGGGCTTATATTCTATTGTTTTTTCTCCTACTTTCTTGTCCCTTGCTGATCACTTACCTTGAATTTCTGAGTCTATTCTTGGGCCACAGTCCCTTATCTATGCTTGCTCTCTCAGTAATGATCATAGCTATCCATGGTTTTAAGTGCATCCAGTGCTGATGATTTCCAGATGTATATCTTTAACATCCATCTCTCTCCTAGATTCTTGACTTACATATCCAACTACTATTTCACATCTCCATCTTATTGCTAGTATTCATCTCAAACATAATGCAACTAAACTGAACTTCTCTTCCTTCTCAGTTTTTTTTTTTTTTTTCCATTTTAGTAAGTGACACTTTCATTCTGTTAGTTGCTTAGGCTTAGGACTGAGCTCTCTACACGTGACCCTTGGTGTCCTGTTCAGTTGGGTGAGATGGTGATATAACAGCTTTACTCCTGGTCATTATAGAACTTGAAAGGCACAGCCACATGGATTTCTTTTGTGGGAGAGGGCCTCCCACCCAATCTCAGTATTTTTGAGGAAGCAATGAGCAAAGTAGGCTGGAGGAGGCTTCAACAAGACTTCACTCTTCCGGTTTTCCATCCTTCTGTCAAAACATAAGTCTTTAGTGTACAGTATCTTTTCCCATATAAAATTGATATGCCTACAATTTCCTATAGTGGGAAGGTTGGATGGCTCCAAATGCAGTTTCTTACCTCTTTGTGTGAAATATAAACCCCAACACCTGTTTACTATCTTGTTGGTTGAACCCAGCTCTTAGCCCCCCACTAATCCTACACTGCTTCTGGGTTTAGGATTCTCGGTCATTTAGAAAAGTTCATTTCAATTTTCTGGGTGACTAAAATGAGTCTGGAGGTTTGGGGATGAAACGAGCCCTTTAAAGATACTGACTCAGAAATAACTAAGCACTTTTCCCTCCACCCTTTTGGTAGGTGAATCAAGTAAATAAGTGAAACACCTAGTTTTAAAAAGTTTCCGGGGCAGCTTTTGACTTTCCAAAGCTCAACTTTGGTAATATTCATCCTCTATGGCTTCTGTATCTTATCTTTAGATTAGGGTTCATGATTTCAACCTTCAACTCTCCTTTACAACCTTATCTCTCATAGTTTTCTTCAAAAGAAGGCTCTCAGGATGTCTGAGGAGTGCTAACTAATCTCCCTTTCTAGGCACATTGGCCAGTTGACTACAGTAAATCTGCATTTCCATTTGTAAAGTGGCAGTGGTGATTATTCTCGACTTATTCTGGTAATTACTTTATAACAAAGCTGAGCAAGATGTTGCATGTAAATTACTTAGGGTAATTCCCGATGGAGAATCACTAATCTTTAAATCACTGTTCTTCATCCACTATTTCTCTTGCTGAATGAGTCTCTGAACTTGCTCCATACATTTCTGTCTTGATGTGATTGATCATGGCTTTTCCTTTCCCTTGCAACACTCGTTTCCTCCTCCTCAACCATTATGTGTTCCCTGTCATGAAATAAGGTTTTATCTTAGGCACTTACCTCAGAGATCTTTACAGATTTATCTTTTACTGACAGCGTAAGCTCCTTTTCCTCTTCTGTACGTGCTCTGCTACCACACAGCTTTGCACACTCCTCCCTCTGAACTGTCATACTCGCCTACTACGTTCTTACGGTCCTGAAGTATATTCTGTCTAGCATTCTGGCATTCACACAGAGGTTCATTTCCATTCCTAGTCTCCAAGCACTTTGAGATCTGTGAAAACTCATCAACCTTGGAGGAAAGGCTCTACAGAGGTTGATCTGTCCTGGGAGGCTACTCAGGTACCAGTGAATGAGGAAAGTGACATTCGAGAGCCAGACAACTTTCATCCAAAATAGTGGCCGAGGTGATTACTGACTATAGCAGCTAACTCATCTCCCATTACTCTCTTCTATGTTCTGTGATATAAACACACCAGAGAATCTTAACACATTGCTAATGTGTAATAGGAAGTAAGCTTGGCCTCTTTTACTCAGATACTTCCTTCTCCTGTTTTCTGTGCATTGGAGTCTAGCAACACATGGAAAACATCTTCCCCTTTAAATACACTAAAAGTCTCCATAATTTGCTTGTAAGTGTTCTTCACAGGCTCACAGAGCCCCACCTTATAGGAGTGCTTTTCCTATGGACCACAGGACATAAGAGAAAAGGAAAGAATTGCCCCCCGTATAACTACATTTTTTGCTAAATTTTGAATACTCTGTGTTCATCTGTCTGCCTGTCTTTATCTCTGATTGTAGCACATGGAAACTGCTTTAGTGGAGTGTAATAAATATGGTAGAGCTTTTCTGTATCTGATGTTCAATTTTCTCAATATAGTAGTATACATCGAAGAAGGCCCTAAGCTCAAAATTGTATTTGTCTTAGGACCATTAAAAAATGTTGGAAAAGTCTGTTGCCATTCAGACCTTGTCTGCATACTGACTAGCTGGATTTGGCTGCTTACCCACATAAGAAATAGGCAGATGATGGAAAATGGAAAAGTTAATTTTATGAAGCCTGATCAAACTTGGGAGAAGTAGTAATAAGTCCCCAACCTATCCACAAAAAAAGATGGATCTGAGCTCATATTTTTCTTTGGCTTGCTTCCAGTAGACCTCAGAGTGGGTGGCAAGTCCTGTAACTCGTATCGATCATATGAAGTCATTGCACTTGGGAATAATTTGCAACTTTGATTGTTCAAAGTCTGGGAGTATTATGGGTGTTAGGATAAAACTGACTCAGAAGTGTGAATAGTGTTTTCTCACGTATCCTTCCTCTGGCTTAACCTATGAGTAGGTGTGTGGCTGAGTGTGTCTTTGGAGAATGAGAATGTGGGCTTCACAGCTGCATGTTTCACTATAAATCTTCAGGATTCTCCAGATTGGAGAGGGCAGTGTTTGGAGGTAGGGGACAGGAAACAAAGGTTGGTAATATTCATATTACCATAAAAATAGCTAATCTAAACCCAAAGAACCACTATTCTCTTAGACCAATCAATGATACTTTTTATAGAAGTTAAAATAAAAACATTTGTCTGTAAAATTCATAAATTATATTTATATACATTGTACTTAATGTTCGTATCAACCCCATGATCTCATGAGGCAAGCTTCTTCATTTGTATAGGAAAAGAAAGAAAGGTTCAAGTAATGAGACTATCAAATGTCCCTGGAAGAAAAGACCTAACCTAAAGGCCAGGGAGGAAGGTCAAAGACTGAAGCACAAATCCTAGATCATCACTTTATGAATGAGGGACTTGGGCAAGTGTTATAAAACCTCTGGGCCTTAGTTTATGCATCTGAAAAATTAGGATGACAATATTCATCCTGCATGATTGTTATAAAGAAAATAACATGGAAGTTGTATTTCAGATACCAAAATGGTCTAATAATCACTAAAGGAAAAACTTGTGACAGACAATCTATGTTTTCCTTCCTGGGAGCACCTCGTTATGCCAAACAAGTTCCTTGGCTCCTTTTTATGGCAAAAGTTTCAGGGAAAAGAGACCTGATGGCAATATAGATCCTTAAAATTGCTTGCCTTTCATGTTATTTAAGGGACTGTGTTGCTCAACTTTCTGTTACTGTAATACTTGAGATAAATATATTATTTTAGGAAAGGAAAGGTTAATTTTGAATCACATTTTCTGAAGTGTTAGTACATGGTCAATTGGCCCTGTTGCTTTGAGCTCATGGGAAGGCAGTACATTATAAGTAAGTAAGCTGCCTTACCTTATGGTAGCCAGAAAGCTAAGGGAGGCATAGGATGGGATTGGGCTCTCACAATTTTCTTCATATGCATTGTCTCTGTGACTTAACTTCCTTCCACTTGGTCCCACCTTATGAAGGTTCTGCCAGTTCCCAATAGCACCACCCTGGCAATCCAGGCTTTAACATATGGACCTTTGGGAGACATTATATATTCAGAGTATATTAGGGGACACTAAAAATTCTGGAAAAAAAAACCCAAATGTTTCCTGGTAAATAAGCTCCCTGTTTATTGTATTACATCTGAAGTCTGAAAATAAAATTTTCTTCCCTGTTGATTCTGTCCTCTTTCTGCTTGACAGAAATAGGTGACTCATTTCTCAATGTTTGATGATGGCAATGATGTAAGGTTTTTAAAGTCACCAGCAAATCAACTAACCTATTAAAACTAAGGCTGAATTTAGACACAGAACCAGATTTGCTTTGTCCCTGTGTTATTAGTTCAAACCCTGAATAAGTTTTTCTAATGCAAGGCTAACCTGCTGTCTCCATGCCCTTAACCTGTAGGTTGTCCCTTAACATTAGTCACATAGTTTTTTTTTTAAAGCACAAATTCAAAGAATATACTATTCTTTGCCATCCTCTTCCTGTTTGGTATTTGAATTTAAGACAGTACATTTTTTTTTATACCAGTAAATGTAATTATCTCAAATCATGAACATAATACCTATGTTTTATTTTATGATTTTACTAGTTTTGCATTTTTCTTATCAAAATCAGTATGTTTACTTACACAAAAGCACAACCAGCAATACCAAGAAATACTCTGGAATCTAGATTGTCATATGGGCTTCTTTTTAAAAAAATAGATTTTTTTTAGTTGTAGATGGACACAATATTTTATTTATTTATTTATTTATTTATTTATTTATTTATTAGAGAGAGAGAATTTTTAATATTTATTTTTTAGTTTTCAGTGGACACAACATCTTTATTTTTTAAAATTTTTATGTGGTGCTGAGGATCGAACCTAGTGCCTCACATGTGGGAGGCAGGGCTCTAATATTGAGCCCAGCCCCAGCCCCCATATGTGCTTTTTAAAAAAAAATTATAATAACTTGGCAATATTAGAAAACAGAAGACAAGACCAACAAGTGCCTTGACAACACAGAACTGACTGTATAAGCTACAGGAACAAGCAGCTTCCAGTACACATGGGTTCCTGATAGAGAAACCTTATGTTGCTGAAGACCTGGGGTAATCATTCCTTCTAAACTTTGTATCCCATGATCTTTTGTTTATTAAACTGTGAAGGCTGTCCTCTTCTTTCTGAATTGTTAAGTGGACAATTTCAAGAAGAGCACAAACCTATATAATATTAAAACAGCCCAAGGAAAAAAGAAGCATAGTTAGTCCATTCATCTGTTTATAGGATGCATTCACTTTGGTTGGTTTTAGGTTTTGTTTTGTAGTTCACCTACTGAACTCAGTGACTAACAACACTCCAAAGTTGTTGAAATCATGGCTAATTGTCTGAGGAACACACATGAGATACTGAAACTCTACCCATTTTTTGTGCCTCTGTCACTGTTGGTTTTGGTACATGTTTAATCCATTGCTCCAGACGCCTGAGGTATTCTCATATGTCATTCAATGATAGATCATATTTCCTTATATGGTAATTTAAAATCCTCTAGGATTCACTTATTACTATAAGATCCAATTGCAGAGGATTTGGGAATCATGTTATACTATGAATATAGATAAACATTTATTTTTAAATTTTCTGGCTTTTTATTTCATGATGCTGGGTCCTATTAATGTTCATAGATGAGTGCAGTGAATAAAAAGATGGATAAGTGGAAAAACATTTATGGAAGTAAAAAAAACTAAGCTGTTGATATGACTAAGAATAGGTGGCTTCTTGCTTTCATTGGCATAATGGGAACCATGTCTGTCTAATGGGATTGTTGTGAGAAATGAGGGAGACAGAGAGAGACAGAGATAGAAGAGAGAGAGAAACAACTCTGGAGACCACTAATAACTCTATTCAAATGTAATGTGATGATTTCTTTTTAGTATGGTAATATTTGCTTTCCTAACATTATGAGAACATAATATATTTGATGAATGAAATTTTGAAGGTTTTACCTATTTAGGTAGCATTAAAAATAACTAATTTCACAGAAACATTTTGAAAATATGTAATGTGTTTCTCTCCTTCATTAAATAAAGCATAATGAACATAATTTAACCTTATTTTAATGACTCGTGGTTTTTATTATAAAGTGTGAAGCAAGGCAGTAATTTTTTGTTGATGATTAAGGTTTCTAGGACTGATGGCTCCTACATTAAATCATTAAGTGGCTTTAGAGCACTTTGCTTGTCTAATTAGATTATTCCCATCACCAGTCACTTCTCACTAGTCTAAAAAGATGACATTATTGTTTCTAATATTAAATCCTGAGGACTTGAATGAAATACAATTTAAAAGAGAAAATAGAAATCTAAGCCTATTAAGAGCAATGTTAGTTTACCTAAAATGTAAGGTAAACAATTTTTAACTCTGAAACTGGAGTGATTGTCTTTGCTGCACAAGTAGGAAACCTTCTCTGTTGCCCAGCAAGCTACTCTGCTCCTCCCTGTCTTCAGTAGCCTTTTGTATATCAGCCCGTATTTATAATTGCATAATCACTCTGCCAGCTGCCTCTTCTGGCAGAGTGGTAACCTTGAGGGCAAAAATGATAAACCTTGTACATCCCACTATTCTGCCTCACGGCCACAGTAAGTTTGTAATGAGTGTATATAAAAATATATGCATAAGGGATTTGCAGGCTCTCTTATTCTGACTGTCTCCAAACATGTTTGAGGTGAGTCTTTTCAGAATGACTGTGAAGTTGTAGAATCAAAACATATTAAATGATAGTTGTATCTGATCATAAAATTCACGGTTGATTAATCCAGGTTTCTCTTTTAAAGTAAATGTTTTGTTTTTATTTTAGAGTTATTGTCCTCCTGGCAAATAAAAGGAGGGAGACTGGATAGAAGGGCATATACATGAAAATTCAATTCTTTTATCTATTTCAGATCTTTGAAAACTCATTAGCAACAAAAGCCTGAGTAGTGATTGGAATACTTTGTAGAGAAACTGATAAACTTGGTAATAGTGAATGTAAGCAGATTCTAGAAGAGCCAGAATCTGAATTTTCTGTGTTGTCTGTGTTATGTGGCTGTCCCACCCTGCTGATGGATGATGGCTTTTCTGAAAGGGCACCTTACAGGGTAACTGTCAACAGTCCTGGGAGGTTTCCCTTAGCGATGTGACCAAGAGATCCATTGAAATTAGGGCATATTCTTTTATACCTACAGCTGCCTCTTCTCAGCTGAGGTAATGTGAGAAATGGACTAGTTGAGAACCATCCTAGGCCCTGGAGATACCAATTATAAATACACTCACACACACAAACTAACCCTCACGGAAGGAAACCAAACCAAGTTCTTATAAAGAAACCATGTATGTATCACACCCAAATTCACTTCTGATTGACATATAAATGCCTCATTTAATAACTAATAAGTGATGAAGTCATATTGCATTAGCCATGAGAAAAAATATATACAGTGGGTTCAAAGCAACAATATCTGTTTTTTATTAACGACTAAAGAAATGCAAATACATTATCACATTCCCATATGCATAAGGATGGAACAAACACATGAGTTTCTTAAAAAGCAAAATTTATGGAACATTTGCATCAATATACATGTATATAGTTTTCTATATATTTATATAAAATATACAGCATTTCGGGGCTGGGATTGTGGCTTAGCGGTAGAGTGCTTGCCTCTCCTTAAAATTCTTGTCTACCACCAATGTCAGAATATAAACTTGTTTGGAAATAGGGTCTTTGCAGATGTAATTAATTAATGACCTAGGGATAACATCATGCTGGATTTAGTGTGAGTCCCAAATCCAATGACTGGTATCCTCAAAAGACGAAGAGAGGACCCAAAGAAAAATAAGGGAGAATACCTCATAAAGATAGAGTCAAAGATAGGAGTTATGCTCCCATGAGCCAAGGAATGCTGGAATTGGTAAGGAAGGATTTTTCCCTAGAGCCTTTGGAGAGAGGGTGGCCCTGCTGACACACACTTTAATTTCTGACTATGGACTGTAAAACATTAGGAAAATAATTTTCTTAAGCCATATAGTTTGTGGTAATTTGTTATGACAACCCTGGGAGAGTATACTAGTTTATTTTTTTATTTTGATTTTATTTTTGTGTGTAGAACTGGGATTGAACCCAGGTGTACTTAACCACTAAGCAACATCCCCATCCCTTTTTATTTTTTATTTTGAGACAGGGTTTTTACTAAATCTTGAGATTGACCTGGGAACCTGCAATCCTCCTACCTCAGCCTCCTGAGTTGCTGGGATTACAGGTGTGCACCATCACGCTAGGCTATTTATTTTATTATGTTCTCTGGGTGTGTCCTCTAGAAGGATGCTTCTCAGACATGAACTTGTATCAGAATCAGTGAAAGGGCTCATGAAAACACAAATTACTGGGCTCCCCCCTGATTTTCAGATTCGGTGGATCCGAGATTCTGAGATGGGGGCCAAGGATTGAACTCCTGGGCTGCAGTGATGGTCTCTCCTGAATCTCCCCAGTAGCTGGGACCATAGGCTCCACAACACTTGGAAAGAATTTGCATTTCTAACAGTTCTCCGTAGATGATGCTGATGCTTCTGAAATGGGAGCCAAACTTCAAGAACCACTGTTCTCCAGTATAAGCTTTGAGGGTTGAGACAAGGTTTTTTTTCTTTTTAATCATTGTTTGTTTAATTTCTGGCACAGAGTCCAAAACATAATATGTAATGATTAACTGTTTGTGGAGTGAATTATTAAATTGGTAGTTAAAATATATTTGTGTATATTAAAAATGAAATATAAAAATATATTATCCATCCCATATATTCTACTGTCTAAATGAGTGTTGGTTAAAAATATAAACTGCTGTGCCCTTCAAGTCCTATACAAATTTAGTCTTTACCTCATACTGTGGTGTTAATAGCTAAGTCTTCTAGCTCCTTACAAAAATAAGTCCATTAGATGAAGAGAATTCCCATAAATGAGTGAACCGTTTACCCAGAGACAGCTGAAGATTTGAATGGGATGGAATGGAACTTTGACCCAACTGGATGGTAGGTGGATGGCATAATTTAAGTCTATGTTTATGATTACAGTCATTTGAGGAAGATGCTTTCTAGTGATGTAAAACCTTATTGGTAACCATTGGAATAGTTCCTTAAGTTAAGATTATAAAAAAAAATGTGTCAGTATTAGAATGAGCTGATCCCAAGTATGCATTGCAAACTGATGGCCAGTGGGCAGAATCTGGCTAGTGGATATATGATGTTTGATTTGCACCATATTTTTAAATGTAGAAAATATCACATTACTACTCAATAATCTGGTTTCTCTGGAAAAGTAAGTATGTGAGGGCAAGCTGGTAGTTTTTGGCACAGTTCCAGATTGGTGCTAGTTAGATGGGTCATGGGCTCCTCAGAGAGACAGTCACCTTACTCCTCATCTTCACATAGCTGGTGATGTTACTTTCTGGGCCCTCCTGTAGACAATTGAGTTTTCAACCTGTCATCTTGTTGTATAAAAAAACCTTAGTGAACATTTGGTACATATCAGGAACTGAAACTGGATATGAAAAGATGATTAAGACAGTCTTATCCCCCGCGCCTACCCCTACTTAGATGGTCTATTGGGAGAGACAGGCACTGAAGCAAATAATTATAATGTTAAAGTGCTACAGTGTAGGTTTGCATAAAGCATTAGAGGAGTTACTGCTAATTATTACAAAATATCAGGAGAGAAAAATAAAAAGATTCAAAGTTTTTTTGTCCCTTCTTGTAGGAGATGCCATAGATGTGGGAAAAGATTAAAAACAATGCAGAAAGAGTCTCAACAAAGTGCATACTTTCCACTGGGCTTTTTCTTCAATTTTTTTTATATGTAACTCTTTTGCTTACAGAGAACATTTAGTTTGTGCTCCTCTTATCTCTGCCACTGAGTACAGCAATATAATAGCAAGGCAGTAGATTTCATTTTTTCTTTTCTTCATGGTGTTAAGTACATGATAAGGTATTAAATTACTGCTTTTTCAGTGTCATAGAAACAAGTATTAATAAAAAAAAATTAAACAAAGGACTACTACCACCACCATCAATATGTATTGTATTTGGGCAACATTATTTTGATTCTATCAGACTCTGACCTACATGACTCTCTGTATCAACTATTTGCTTCACTTTTCAGAACCATACTTTCTACTCTGGATGTATGAAATATGGTAATTGCTTGGGTAATGATCTCAAAAACCTATTTCTTATAAAATTTGGTAGAGTTACATGAAAGAGGACCATCTCCATAATTTGGCATGTATGCTTCTTTCTGCTGCTGTACTCTGCCCAAAGGAATTTTCATTACCTCACAGGATAATGAGCCAAATTATCTATATTAATTTCTCATGGGAAATAATGAAGCATCACATCATGTAGAGCTGAGGTAGTCAAACTGCTCGAAACCTTTGGATGTTATGCAAGTTTATTTTTCTATATGAGAATACCTTGAAAAATGTGAGAGGGTGTAAGGAAAATAAAGAAGGGGGACACAGAGACAAGGTGCAGAGGAAGGAAAGGAAGTGGTTGCTTCCCAAGCGGCCATGTTTATTTATACTAATAGGTTATATTAGGTCATTAGTACCATAACTACCTTATTGTTTAGAGTATCAATAAGGTTGCTTATTCTGCAGTTACATTCCACAGTTACAGTATACAGTATCCAGGGGCACCAGAGCTTGGTGAAACGTTGTAGTTATCTAGCACTCAAGAACCTTTATTCCCAGGAGTTATGTGCCTAAGATCAAGGTAAAAATGGATAAAACTCTTAATACAGAACTTCCTTGTGAAGAACATTACTAGAGCGGCCAGGCATCCTGTGTCTTTTACCCAGAAATTTCCTAGCCACCAAGCATGCCACAATCACAGAGTTTATCAGAGACCCCAATCCCTAACACAGAACCCCTACAACAAGGCCCACCAACAAAGAAGTTTCACCAAAATGAAACCAAGATATTGGGTATAATTACTAGTGTCCAAGCATTTCAATGTGACAGTCTAGTGACTGTTCACACCAACTGTTTGTGACTCTAATATTTTTTTCTCTCCTGTAAGAAGACTATGATAAGACTAAAACTGATAAATCCCAGTAACGAATAAAATATATATTCTTATTTTGTTGGTCACAGTCAAATGGAATGCATCCTTAAAATTTCAGAGAAGTGTGGCAAATATTTCTTGAAAGCCGAAGTTCTTGAAAAATGAAGAGTACCCAGCATTATTTTGTGTTTAACATGTTCAGAGCAATGTGAATTCATTTTGTGTAAAATCTTTCTTTAAAAGTGAGTGATGTCTGGTGTGTCTGTCTGGACTGAGAACTAGGAACATGCCCATCTGTTAAGGAGATCCCACTGAGCATGTTGTTAAAAATCCTGCTGTGCTTTTCATCCTTTTACCTCTCCCTGGTCCTGGCCTTCAGGTTCAGCCCTCTGGAAGGATTGTTGTGGCCAGCATTGACCATCTTGTTGAAATCTCCAACAGAGCCAGTGCTCTTTGATTTTCTGACATCCAGTCCGTGTGTTTCTTGTACCTGACCAAAATGACATTTTATTTGAAGAGTGTCAAGTCTCAAATTCCAGAAGGATAATAGGAAGGTAATGGGGGGAAATTATTGACCTTCAAAGTATCTATTCTGGTGTGTTGGAATAAAAGTTCCAATTTCATTTGATTGAGTTTTAGGAGTTTTCAGTGGGAGGCACAAAAGGAGCTCTTGGAGTTGCCAGGGACTGACATCCTCCTCCTCCAAAAGAGTTACTGAATTTGGCTTCAAGGAGGTCATCCCACTGTGCACCATGGAGTGGCCCTGACTTGCAGGCTTGGAGTTCTGATTTGGTTAGCACATGGAGAGTCAACTCATCCTTCAGCATGCAAATGCACATCCTCATAGCTTGTGCTATTGGCACATAAATCAGAGCAGAATTTATTAATTTTCAGTTAAAAAAACAGTATTGGCCAAGGGTGCTAGAAACCTGTGTATTCTTGTTAATGCAAATTTTCTTTTCAGACAAAATAAGAAGATATTGACTTGGTGACCATGTATTTGAAAAAGGGGCATGTGCAATCATTTCCACAGAACTGGGTTAAACATAGGATGGGCTAAGTTGCCCTCTCTACTCTGATATAAAGTCACAGCTAAGGCTTTCTCAGGCCCCTTGTTTTCCTGGCTTCCACTGATTAAAACTTTTTCTGACACATAGCTGTTTTAAACCACCAGTGTTTATGTCTTCCTGGCCATGGAGTCAGTGTCTAATCTAACTTTGTGCCTATCTGCTCCTATTATATAGTTTTTGTAGTGGTTAATTGCAAGACAGTCTAACTTCTAGCTTTTACTTTAAAAAAAAAATTTATACTATTATCTTCAATGTGCCGTCTCCAAATCTGCATTGTAACTATGATACAGGCTTTTACAAACGTGGCAATTGTTGATGGACTGGAAGCTTAGTTTACAAGCCTAGTTTGATTGCTTTAGTACAAATTCTGCTCTTCTATTTATTAGCTGTGTAAACTTGAGAAAGAAACTTACAATTTTAAGTCTCAGTTTTCCTATCTATACTACCAATGACTACTAGATGGAATGGTTATAATTAAGTGAGATGATATACATACAATGTCAAGCCAGCTTCCTGGCATTTACTGAAATGAGCATTAGATTATTAATTATTATTAGTAATGGTGTTATAGTCCATGCTATTTGTGTAAATATTTTAAATCATGTTTTAAAAACACTAGTCAGATAACAATTACCAGATCTGAATGGAGATTTTGTTTGTGCAATCGTCTTTCCCGTGTCAGCAGCGAAGAACCTATAGGACACTGTGACTGCTGATTATGGATACACTGATAACTATGATTCCTTCTCATGGCTAAAGTCCATCAAATATTATATTTAAGTTATTCTTACACAGCTCCCTAGGCACATACAGACAAACCTTAGAATAATGTAGTTTCTATTTTGAAATGTCTCCTGAAAGAGAGTGTTTTATTGGATGAGTAGTTCTTCATAGTTTCTGTAGATTGTCATTTCATGCCTGAACAAATTTAAAATGCATTATCTACCATACACCTTCTGATTCCAAAGCAGCAAAATGTGGCCAACAACATAAATCCACTTTGAAAAGACCAGCTACCAACAATAAGGCCTGGATAGTTTGATAAGGTCAGGAAAAGAGAAAATTTCAGTGGAAAGGTTTATTAAGGTGGAACTGTACCACAAACACACAGCTCCTCCCCAACTCTGGGGCCATTTGATATCAAATTGTCTAATCACCATATTAACTCTAAATTAACTGGTTACTATGATAATTAGTTCTTATTTTAAGGTATAAATGAAAATATGTGTCAAGAGCCACTATGTAAAACTGACAAGGAATTCTGTGAGCATGAATTACAACAGCATTCTATTTTAAATTTGAACACACATTCTGTGTCCCAGTTCTTGATTTTCCACTTGTTTCACCTTGTTCCACTTAACATTCAGGTGATGACTCACTCACTTCTCCTCACTTGGAAGAGGAACCACATAATGTCGATGGTTCAATGTCTGACGCAAATTTTGTACAGAGGCTGAAATCTTACACAGTGTTCTTTGGACTTTCAGAATAAAGTGCTTTATTGATACCACTGGCCAAGGCATGGTCTGAACCACATGATGATCAGGCAAGAGTGATGGAAATTGCTTTTCCCAAGTTCCTTCTTTGACAATGCTGAACCCTAAATGTTTCCAGATTGAAATGCTATGTGTGACAGATTATAAGAGATAGAGGAAACTCTGGTCCCTATTAGCTAATTCAGTCACCTTAGATCCATATTACTTATTGATGACATGAAGTTGTAAGTGCTCTACAGAAGTATGTATGACAAAAATGGCCCAATCAGCAGTTTTTTCTTCCTGCCATATTGATTTACCTTTCCTAGAGGTGCTCCAGTTTTCCACTGACTGGACCTTAGGCCCAGAACACCTCCCCTTCTCTCCTTTCTATCTCTCATGCACTTGCCTGCATATTCCTTGTTCTGCATGAACGTAACATTATATGTTTCTTAGCACCAGTCACCTCTTAGAAATACTTTCCAAACTGGTCTCTTCCCAGTCTGGTTCAGTTGTCCTTCTTCTATGATATACTTCTTGATTCCATAGTATTTGGCTTATGTTTTCATGCCAAATTAACCAGACAGGAATAGCTTATTTTTGAGTATTCAGTAGATGCCCAATATCTTCACTCAATAAGTAATAAACAAGTGAACGGGGTGGGTAGACAGAAGGATGAGTGGAAAGAATGGCTATTTCTGCCTGGAACAGTTGGAAGGCATCTACAGTTGAGCTGTTCTGGAAGGATATGTAGGTTTTGTCAATAAGAGAAGGATTCTGGGTAGGAGAAACAGTACATGCAGAGGACACAGAGTTAATGAAAACAAATGGTGAATAAGAAAAAGAGTAAATATTTTTATGAGACAGGTGGAAGACATAGGGTGAAAGCAGGTGGGTAATAGAATCTGATGTTGAACAGATCAGGTGGGATTAAATTATGAAAGGCTTTTAAGGCCAGAATAGGCAGAAGAGGAAGCATAATTTCCTAGGCAGGCAACTGATATAATAAAAATGGATTATGTGTTCACAAATAACTTAAAAGATAAAGCAATTATTATTCCTTTGTGGACTCCATATGGTGTTTGTGAAATTTGTAAACTCCTTGAAGCTTAATGTATCTGGAAAAATAAGAGACATAAGCTCCTGGGTGCTATTTTATAAATATTGCATAAATTGATGCATGAAGAGGCTGATAAATGGCTTCATGGAAGGATTTGTAGAAAAATTGATTTTTATGATTTTCAGCGCATTTAGGAACGCTAGGCACTTGTTTAATTGTCCTTTTAAGTGGTCTTTGGGGTTGAAAATTGTACTTCGCATCTTCATTTGACCCTATAATTTTAGGTATTTGAGGAATAAGTGTTACTGTATCAAAGTCACTGACTCGGGAATGGTAGAAAAACCTGAACTCCTAAGGAAAAAATCAGGGAAATATTTTCTACCTTATTTTTTGGTGCAGATATAAAATACTCTTTACACTAAAACAGGCATCATCATGATTGGTACATTTCCCCTAATGCTTGTATGTTAAAAGATGACCATTCACTCATTCATCAATTCAACATTGAAATGACTCCATTTATTTGACAAATATTATTTTCCAGTTTTATACTTAAGGCAGATATTTTGAACTAAATAGATGTGAAGAAACATGGCCCTTGTTTTGAGTCTAAATTGGAGTCTATAGATCATTATGTACTTCTGTGAAAGGTATTTAGTGTTTTATGAGAGACTTGATAGACAGGTATATATATATATATATA
>NW_026000016.1:15982281-16000413 GCF_001458135.2 Marmota marmota marmota | reverse complement strand
TATATATATATATGTATATATATATATATATATATATATATATATATATATATATATAGCATGTCTAGCTATGGGACTACCCAAATTGAGGTAATTAATCATCAATAAGGAAACATGTGGTACTATGCCTGTGGAACCCTAAATCACAAAGCTCTAGGGTCAGTAGGCTTTCTGCAAAGGACCATATAATGAACATGTTTGACTTGGTAGGCCATCTCATATCCCTGAATTCTTATAGTGCAACAGCAGCCATAGACAATTGCTGCAGTCTGGCTGGGCACAAATCACGAACCACTGAAGCAGGAACAAACTTCATTTCCGAACCCCCAAGAATGCCACGCATGCGGCCTTCTCCCAGGACACACCACACCAACCGGAAAATCCCTCCTCCCACACTTTCCCAACCAATGGGAACTCTCCAGGAATCCCCGCAAGAACTCCAAAGTAGTGTGAGAACTACAAAGTAGTGGGAGAACTCCAAAGTGGCAGGTCCAGGCGAACAGCAGGGGTCTAATATACAATTGAATACACAGCTTAACATAACCATTATCATCTCAATGACTTGCTGGAGTCACCTCTCAACCACTCTGTTCTGGCAAAAATGCCATGTGTCATTCCAACTGGGCTATGGCTCTCAGCAGACAATATGTAACTAAATAATTTTGGCTATGTTCTAATAAAAGTTTACTGATAGGCGCTAAAATTTAGATTTCAGGTAATTTTCACATATCATGAAATGCTGTATTTTTTATTTCAAGCTTTGAGAAGGCTAAAAATCATTCTTAGCTTGTGGGCCATGTATAAACAGGTGGTAGCCATGGGCCAGTAATTGCTGACCCCTGACAGAGGTGTTCGTTTGTGCAATTAAAATAGCTTCCCGGATTTGCCTGATGGATCTACTTCCAAGATGCCATGGATGAGGAATGTGGATGGGAATGATCCTCACACCAGCAAAGAGCTGCTTTTTACATCGAGTGTTTTATAACTTGAAGCAAAATTAGGAATGTGCTCTGAATCATGGAGGGAAGGCTATGTAGGAGGTTCCTCTGCCTACTTCTGAAGATTTCCCATTCTCAACTCCTCCTTTTTTTACTGGCACATATCAGAACATCTGCCCTTTCAGGAGCTGATCCCAAACAGTACTCCTGGAGGTAGGTATGAAACAATAGCATGGGACGCTCAGCAGAAGCAGAGTGACACTTATTTCTAGGTTCCATTTTGTCTGTCTTTTCCTTTCCTCCAAGAACTGTTGGTGGCACAGGGATGCAGACTATACCCATGAAGGTGCCGGTTTTAACAACTGACTGATAACATGTTTGTCCTCAGCAGGGATTTTTAAAAATATGTGTATGTGTGTATATATGTATGTACAGGAAGCAGACTGTAGTTGAGTTTGGATATAGGGTGTTAATGAAAAAGTATCCTTGAAACTAACATTTAGAAAGGAGAACAAGAAGCAGGGCTGAGGGAAGGGTGATGTTGAGCTTCAATGCAGGCCCATTGATGGAGATCCCATGGGGAGCTTCAGCATTGTCCCAAGTAGAGTTGAAAAGGGAAGGTCTTTATGCCTTCCCATTGGCTGTTGTTAGGTTGTGAGACACCCAGGAAGGGGTATGGCCTTGTGTAAAGCAGTTCTGCGAAGTGGGACAATCCTTTACATGACTGGTTGCTAAAGGCTGTGTACTGGCTCCTCTCTCAGACCTGGGCTACAAAGTCTTTCATTGAAGCTAATGATCATCTCTCTATCTAGAGGGTGTATGTAGATCTAGGAATTATAATATTATAGGTCCTAGAACTGTGCCTGACATTTAAAATAATTTGTTGGTAAGACTGTCTGTGATTGATATCCGATTAGAAATCCCTGCAATAGTTTCATTTAGTCATACAAAAAAGACAAAGATGTAATTGAGGCTTAGAGCAATAAAAGAACCCAAAAGAAGAATTTCTGATTCTCAGCCTGATTCATTTGTTCTTTTCTACAAACCAAATGGTGTCTAAATATTGTATTTGGAGAATCACTCCCCTTGAAACCCAAAACTTAATTGTAAAGGTTAGTTTCTTCATGTATTTTGTTTTTCATATTTTTTAAAAATCAAGTACTGGGAATCTAATTTTGAGACTGGGAAAATGAATTTTACTTCAAATATACTTATTTTTGACAATCTTATTTTAAAGATAACTTGATCTGTGTTTACCTTTCTTAAACTGATTGTGCCGCCTAGATCATTCACATTTTTTTTTTCAAATGAGCATAAATTTTGGACATGACCTTCTAGGGCTCTCTTGTAGTTCTCAAATCTCTTAGCCCTTCCTTGGTCCCTGAAAATTAAAAAAAAAAATGCTCTGTTTCTTTCTTCCTTCTATCAGATTAATTTATGTAGATTGTCATTTTTATTTTTTTAAGATGCAATCAAAATGGTTGTTTTGCAATATCAGCTGGTTGAAAGGGTTCATTTTATTATCATTTACTAAGTATGGGATTTCCCTTTTTTGTAGTTTATCTTGGGAATAATGAATTTGTGATAAAGTTCTTTTCTATGACTTTATTTATTTTTTTTCCATATCTGGACTACAGTCTTTTTGTTTTTTTTTTGAAAAGCACAGCAACTTGGACAAAGTATAAATTTCTTGCAAGCTACTGTCATTTTTGACTGCATCCCCCTCAGAGTGATGATTCATTCGATGGCCTCCTGTTCCATCTCTGCCGTCACTGACGGTGATTGCTGGTCAGTAACCTCGAATTGTCTGTCATTTCTCTCTCTTCTTTGCCCTTGTCATTCTCTGGGTCTTCTCACTTCACCAACTTTACTTAAGTATGAGTGTTCAGATTTGGGCACCTACAATAACTTCCTAAGTCTAGGATCTAATGATCTCACACCTGAAATGTTTTAATGGCCTCTGGCTAATTTTTTTGACATTTGTGGAGTTCCCTTATACCCAGTAGCAGATTGATTTTCAAGAGTGTTCTAACCACTTCACTTTTCTGTGCACTGCCCAGCTTCTCACTGACATTTTCTTTCATTTCAAAGCCTCTTACCTTAGCTTTTAGTTTCTTCATCCTGCTCCCCAGGTTCACCCTTTCTCTGCTCTATGAGCCGCATGGCCTCCTGAAAAGCCAAAGCACTTTCCTTCAGGAAGTTGCACCTTCTCTCTGTTGAGATTCTTTTCCTATGTATCCTCGTTCCCTTCCTATACATAAACTTCCACTCAAATACCACATTCATGGACCAGACCTCCCTAATCATCTGCCTGAAAGAGCCAGCCCTCACCATCCTGTCTTGTCACTCTCCATTCTTTTTATTCATGGCACAGATTAGTCTCTGAGGATATGCATAGTGTTTTCTTCTTGTCCAATTTTCTCAATAGAATGACACCACAAAAGCAGGACCTGTGCCTGTCTCCTTCATATGACTTTAGTGTCCATACACAGAAGACGATAAAGGACCTTACAGTGATCATCTTTGTAATTAAATTATTTTTATTTTTATCATGTATGTGAAAGCACTTCACAGAATCCAAAATATACACAGATAAGAATATCAGTTCTTACTTTATTTGCAGCAATACTGTATCCTAAAATTCTACAGACTCCCTTTAATTTCTGAATCCTGTTTATTCCTTTGTTCTAAGTTCATTGTATGCCTGGGCTTCTTCATTAAACTTTTCTGCTTCTGTATTTGAGGAGGCCAATAAATAGCACCCACTTCCCTACCCAGATCCTGGACAAACTAGAACAAAACAGCAAAATAAAGAGATCAAGTTACCATTTTTATTACTGATTCAGGCTATATACTCTATGGTAGACAGGTGCACTTTGCATGGCTGAACACACCCAAAGTAGACAGACTTACCCATTGGACATCAGCAGCACTTGTCTAAGGCAGAGGGAAAGCATTCCTGAAGCAGGAGCAGAGTATTCCTTTAATTTATTTTCTCTTTAAACCTTTTATGAATATAACCCCTCCCCCACCTAAGTCATCTGAGCCTATAAGTGTAACTTGTATAACTCTCTTTCACCAAGTTGTACACCTCATTACACATGTTAGTGTGATGATACCTATTATAAACCCTGAGTGATTATTACTAATTTTCAAGTGGATTGGTCTGAAATGCATCCAACTTGAAAGCATTGTGTTTGGTATCAAGCACCTGCATAAATGCTGTGCTCTCACTGCCACGGTCAAAGCTTCTGGGGTGACTTTACATGATGCTACTGCTCAGTCATTGGCCTGAAATGCCATTCATGCCATCTAATTTATTTCTTACAAAATGAACAAAACTCTCTGCGGGTTTATGTGCAAATATATAATGCCTATTCATTATCAGTTGATGTTTATTCTGAGTGACACTTAAATGGGAAGTATATTATCTATATTACTCTAAGTATTAATTATATACCTCACAGATTTTTATAAATAAAAATATGCACTGAGTTGCATTCAAGCACATTCAGTAAGTATCCTGATCAACAACTATTAGTAAGGAGATAAGCAATAAGCCATTTATATCAGTCAGGGTAGTTTAAGACTCAGGAAAAATAACCCCTAAATCTCTTAAAGCAAGGTTTTTCTTGCTCACTTGTATCACATGGCTATCTTGGGAATCTGGGGACTCTGCCCACATGGTCCTCAGTCACTGGAGCACTTTTGGCCCCTTGGGAAGAGAAAGAGAATGAACTCAGCCCTGCAATTATATGAAGTGGTTGGCAGAAATGACACATCTCTCCCACTCACAACCCATTTGTGAGAACCAGTCTTATAGCACCACTGAACACAGGAATCCAAATGGCATCCTTCTTCCATGTTACCAGATGGTTGAGGGCAGAAAATACTTGCTGAGGAGCATGAGTGATTATGTCAACATTGGCTACACTGAGTCAGAAAAACAAAATGATAGTTCTTAAAAGTTACATTCTATTAAAAAAAAGATTGCTATTGATGAATCTGTAAATATTTTTAGTAACTTAAAGGAGTTTAAACTAGGGCACCACTGCTCTGTAGTTAATGAATAATTGTATTTTCAGTAGTGACACAAAAGATATTACTTTCCTGTTTTTAAATAAAGCACATGAAATGATTTTTTTTAGTGTGGTATGTCATTTTGTTGATATCTTTTAACTGGCAGACTTTTTGTTTCAGAGTTAAGAGTTAAAAATATTAAGCCATTTATTAACCATAAATCTTTGTGCTACTTCTCATCTAGAGCAATCCCATAGTAGATAAGACACACAGATGTGACAAATACTGTCTTTACATAAAACTTAGAATGTATATGATTTTTCAGATTTTTATAATAACTTCAGTGTTGATCTATCTGGTTGGGAACCATTGCCTTCATCCAGCTCTCAATTTTTTTCCTGATGTATTTATTTTTATTATATTTATTTATTTTTATTTATTTTATTATATTATCCATCTCTCATTTTATGAGTGAAGAAAACATCCAATGAGGTAATTTGCCCTAGTTCACACCATAGTGGAAGACTTGTTTGTCCTTTAGTATTAGATAATTATTTATATTTCAACTAATTCTTATTTGAGCAAATTTTGTATCAGGCACTGAGACACTGAACTAAATGCTAGGAGTAAAGTAATGAAACACAGCCAAACAGAAATTAGGACATACTTACATAGGGAAATAAAAGGATTCCTTTCTATCTTATGCTGACTGTAATTATAAGTAGAGCACATTTATTATTATTTAGCTACATTAGTCAGCTTTCTGTTATTGCAAAAAAATCAACTTATAAGGAGGAAAGGTTCATGGTTTCAAACTTTCCAGTACATGGTTGCATTGCTTTTAGGCCAGTGGCAAAGCAGCACATTATGGCAGGAAATGCATAATAGAGCAAACTGTTAACATCATGGAAGCCAGAAAGAAAAGAAGAGATTGGGGTCCCACAATCCTCTTTAAAGGCACATTCCTCAAATGACTTAAAAACCTCCCACTATCATAGAATGAAACTCCTATCTCCTACTCTGCACAAAATTCAGCTCAAATTGAATCAAATTCCTACGTATTAGACCAAAACCCCTGTATCTACTAGAAGAAAATACAGGCCAACACTCCATCATGTCAGTTTAGGAACTGAATTCCTTAACAAGACTCCTAAAGCACAAGAAATAAAAATAAAAAATCCATAAATGGGATGATGTCAAACTGAAAAGCTCTTCACAACAAAGGAAACAACCAAAAGCATGAAGAAAGCCTACAGAATTGGAGAAAATCTTTGCTACCAACACCTCAGATAGGACATTAATTTCCAGGATATACAAAGAACTCAAAAAGATCCAGATCAAAAAAACAAATAACCCAAACATTAAATGGGCACAGGAATTAAACAGACACTTCTCAAAAGAAGAAATATGGTCAACAAATATATGAAAAAATGTTCAACATTGCTACTAATTAGAGAAATACAAATTGAAACTACACTGAGATTTCATCTCACACCAACGAGAATGACAATTATCAAGAATGTGAGTAATAATAAATGTTGGTGAGAATGTGTGGCAAGAGGTACACTCATACACTGCTGGTGGGACTACAAATTAGTGCAACCCACTCTGGAAAACAGTATGTAGATTCCTCAAAAAACTAGCAATGAAACTCCATTTGACCCAGTTATCCTAGTCTATGGTATGTATCCAAAGGATTTAAAATCAGCATACTACAGTTACACAGGTACATCAATGTTCATAGCAGCATGATTCACAATAGCTAAGCTATGGAACCAACCTAGATGCCCATCAACAGATGAATGGATAAAGAAATTGTGGTATATATATACACAATGGACTATTACTCAGCCACAAAGAAGAATGTCTTTATGACATTTGCCAGTTAATGGATGGAACTGAAGACTGTCGTGCTAAATGAAATAACCCCCAAAACCAAAGGGTAAATGTTTGTTCTGATATGTGGAAGCTAACCCATAATGGGGGGTGGGGAGAGGAGGAAAGAAGAGACATTCAGAGGATTAGACAAAGGGGAATGAAGGGAAAGGAGGGGGTTAGGAATAGGAAGGTATCTGACATAACTTTTCTGTGTACATATATGAATACACCACAGTGAATTCCATGATTGTGTACATCCACTAGACTGAGGCCTTAATTAAAGTAAAATATGTTCCATGCTTAAATAATTATATCAAAATGGACTCTACTGTCACGTATAACTAAAAAGAATCAATTTAAAAAGAAATTCTCACTAGGTTCTACCACCTTTCAATAGTGGGGCTAGCACATAAAAACATTAGCCTTAGAGGTAACATTCCAGATCCAAACTATTGCAGTGGCTAAACAGAAGTGAAGTCAATAAAAAATTTGAAGCAACCATATAGATCAGGTAAGCTGTTCTGTCAACATATTTATAGTTGTAGCCTGTGATGCCTAACGGACTTCCTGGGAAATATTAGTCATTCAGTAAATATTTGTTGAATGAACAGATAAATGAATGAGAAAATGTAGAGGAGTAAGAACATCTTTTTGAGTCCCTATGTATTTTTTTATTCTTTTCACATATAATACATATATAACTTAATTTATATAGGATATATTCTGTTTCCTTGCAGATTGATTTTCAAAATGATTTAAGTTGAAAATTGCTGGTAACTTGTGTAGAAATTATATATTAAATCTATGTGACTTTCTGAAATATTACCATGATTACCCACATCATTTATGCCAGTGGTTATCAAACCTATTTTAATTTTTCCTTAGTCATCAAATCCAGAGAAAGAAAACATTTATTATATATTAAAGATGGTAGAATATCAAGACAGAGAAAGGTAATGTGAGTTGCCCAAACTGAAAAATTAATCTTAGTTCTAGGTGACGTTCTAGGTTAAGGTTTGCTAATCACAGCAAACCACACAGCACATTGAGATTAATTTGAATTATGCATTGGGGGCACATGACAAAAATGAACAGGGAGGAAAAATAGAGTGAAGGCATTAATTTCTTCACATTATTCATTGGCTGTTTTTTAAAATAATAATCTCTGGATCTTTCTCTGAGTAGCCACAGAGTAGTTTCTTTCTGGAGGATGCTCTTGATGGAAAGTGGAATTGTGTATGTGTTATTAGTTCCATGTAGCTAGCTGGAGGTGGTGATCATAAACAGCAGGTGCTTCAAGTATGAAGTAGATGTGCAAGCAGAGTGGCAAAACCTAGATGCCAATCAGGCAAAAGAAAAAGAGCATGGCTATGGTCTGAGTGTTTATGTGTCCTCAAAATTCAGATGTTGAAATCCTCACTCTTCATGTGATAGTGATATCAAGAAAGGGCTTGTTGCCTGACTCTCCCACCCCCAGAAGCTAGAACTATGACAACCAGTTTTTACAAAAAAATAAATGAGGACCAACCATCAAGGAGACAGAAGATTGGGGGGAAAAAAGTTCAAATCTTTCTCCCTAAACATTTGGAAGGAGGTAGTTTATGGAGAAGCTATTTATTGATGGCATAAAGAGGAAGTTTTAGGGTTCTTTGGCACAGGTGTAGATGGTCATCAAACCTCTTCACAAGTCACATGTTTCTTTGGGGAGGGGAGTTTTCATGTTATCTGTGAAAGATATTAAGCTTGTAATACCAAAAGATCATTGACCAGATTAGCTGGCTGCTTCTGCACATATTCATTCTTCCAAAGTTGGTTTCAAACTGTCCTTGAGTGGATTCTGTAGAAACACCCTAAGCATTTGTTATTTAAGGAATTTATAGCCAGGCCTTACCTGATTTCAGTGGTATAAGGAGATGGAATCTTTGAGAAGTTAGTAGGTCATGAGCCTGGACCCCTTGTAACTGGGATTAGTACCCTAAAAAGAGGCATTCAGGAGACTATTAGCTGCTTCCAACACTTATGGAAACAGTGAGAAAGCACCTATCAACCAGAAAGTGAGTTCTCATTAGATAACAAATCTGTCAGCACCTTGATCATGGCCTTTCAGCCTCCAGAAGTGTGAGAAATAAATTTCTGTTGTTTATAAGTCTCCCAGTCTGTGGTATTTTGTTACAGCAGCCAGAACAGACTATTTTTGGTGGTGGTAGGGAAACAATGATTGACATCTTGGGAGTAAGAAGAGAATTTCTTATTTTCTTGCTTTGGGCATAGAGTGTAAGTTGGCAATCTTGTCCCTAAATCAGTTATGTCAGAAGTCAGCTATTGTGGCAAGACTTGTCTTTTTCAGATGTTTCTTCTGATGCTGACATTTTATTGAGCAAGGACAGAGAGCGATTTTGTGCCACTCTGCTCCTTCATCCGTGGCTTTTGGGAGTGCTTTAACCCAGAGTACTTTATCTTTTTTTCCTGCCCTTTCCTTGACTACCACCCCACCCCTAATGGAATTGAACTGTGGTCTCTCTTCACTTTACTTTCAGCCCACCGTTAAAAGTGTTTATTCCCCCTCCCCACCCAGTGTGTGAGATCCTGATGTTTTTGCTTTTTAACAGAACTTAAGTGAGAAAGATTTTATAATGTGTAACTTCCTCAAAATGCAGAAGGAACATTGGGAAATACACAATGTAGGAAGGAAAATGCTCAAGGAAAATGAGAATTTCATTCTAAAATCACCAGTAGAACTGCTAATTAAAATAGAAAGTGGGGTCTTGGCATCCTAGAATTTCATTTCATTTTATTTTTTTTTGTAGTCTGGTGATCTAACTTTTGGCCTTGCCTATGTTAGGAAAGTGCTATGCCACTGAGTTCCACCTCTCCCTGTTGCAGAACTGTAAAATTGGAAAGAGTCTTAGAAGCTTTCTAATTCAACCTTGATCCAGTGGAATTCTCCTGTCCAAAATTCTGCCTGAATACTTTCAGTGGTTATGGTGAAGATTTCTTTCATTTACCTCACGCCCTCAATGAGTTGGAGGTTCCTTGCCCAACAGGTGGGTGTGGAATTGGCTGGCTGGCTGGCTGTCAGCTCTGGGCTGCAGGCTTGTTGCTACCATGGGGGACAGCAGATTTCAAATACCAAGTTTAGCCTCCCTCTGTGGGTTTCTTGCAAATACAGCCAGATAAACAGCACTTATCTAGGCAGGCTCAGGACAGCACATCTGCAGAGATGATTAGATTTCTGCTGTGGAGTGCTGGCTCTTTGAAAGCAGTCACCCAGCAGGTTAATGTCCTGCTTTGGGGCTGTTTGGCTATACGTTGCATTTATGGTTTCCCAAGGAAGGTGGCATTTTTAAGTAGGTTCATAGAGCTGCCTCTGTGATTAATCCTCTGGGCCTTAGTAAATTGTAATAGTGTCTACAAGTTCTTATCAATAAGGCCTTTTGCCAAATATCACTGTAAGTTGTGAGATTGATAAAGAGTAATGGATCCTACCTTCAGCATGTGAGTGGGAAAGTGCACACACACTTGTACATGTCATGGATTTGTTTGCTGGAAAGCTTTGGTACCAGAGTAGAAAAATAAACAACATATGCAGTAGCACAGGCATGTCAATTTGGATGAGAATTTGAATTTTTTTTTAGCAGCAAGAACTGTGGTTTATCTTCCAAAAGTAGTCTGAAAAACACTTTTATTTTCCTATTCATTATGAGAATAACTTGGGAAATTTACTAAAACCTGTATATTATTTTCTTAGTCCATTCAAGTTGCTAGAACAAAATACCATAGATTCAGTGACTTATAAAAAACAGAAATTCCTTTCTCATATTTCTAGAGGCTGGTAGTTCTATGATCAAGGTGTCAGCAATTCAGTGTCTGGTGAGGGACATTTTCCTTGTTCACAGATGGTAACTTCTTGCTGTGTCCTCAGATGGTAGAAGTGGCATGCAGGATCCCTTGGGTCTCATTTTTGTGAGTACTAAGTCTATTCATGAGGGCTCTTGTGATCTAATAATAAGGAATCCGTATTTCCTAATATTACAACATTGGTGTTTAGAAATCAACATATGAATTTGAATGGGAAAATAACCATTCAGACCATAATAATGGAAATGTTACAATAAATAAGTGGTTTTATTCTGTGGGGATATGTATCCCTCCTTTCCTTACTCTAAGAATCCCATTAAGAGCTGCCTGTGTAGGCCTTTAATTATCTCCTTGAGGGCTTACAATAATGCAAATTTCTTGACCTGTCCCAAGAGATTCAAATTCTGTGAGTCTAGAGTGGGCCTAGGGATTTGAGTGTGGTATTTCCTGGCCCCTTGTCCATGGCTTGGCCAAGCAAATTTATATTGCCTCATAGATGCTACTTCCTGGGCTTCCCCTTCTGGGGATTTGGTTAGGGCTTTATTCCTCTCCCTCCCCCACCCCTCATCTCATCCTCCCATCAGTAGAAAATGTAGACAATCCATGTTTCCAATTTGGGTAAGAACATCTATCATAAAAATTCACTGGCTCTTGAAGTAATTACACTCTTTTGAATTGGAGAAAGCTGCTCAGATGATGTTAGGGAAACTGAAAAATTGTGACTTTTACATTTTGATGCTGTTTAGAATGAATATCGCTAGAATTATCTTTTACTGCAAGTGAGTACAAAACACAGTAGAAATTGACAAGTTCTCAAGAGAAGCCCAAGATGCTACAAGAGCAGAGGGGAATAGATGCTAATGGCCAACTCATGTCAAATATGTTTAAAGAAAACACTTCAAGATAATCATTACTGCTGCTAACCTTTTGTTTTTAAGGAGTTAGGTTAATCATGATACTCAAGGTATGATTGACCCTGAGGTAGATTCACCCAATTTTGGTTTTGTTCTTTTGAAAATACTGGGCTTCAACCCAGGGCTTTGTGCATGGCCGGCAAGCACTTTACCACTGAGCTCCATCCCCAGAGGATTCACCCAGTTAACCTGTGTGAAATCAACACAGGTTATCTACTTTCAAAATATAATGGTGGTGTCACCAGAGGAGGCCTGAGGAGTTCCTATGTACTTAGAATCTGAGTGGGGTTCTGGACAAATGTCACATAAATAAATTTCAGGATGTATCAGAGGTACAGAGATTTCTTTAGGAAAGCAAGGAAAACACATTCAAGGGAGATTGTGGACCATTTCTAGGATGAGAGTTGTTTTTAAAGTTCTCAAACTTTTGTTTTCAAGGAAACTTGGTGAGGGTTGGGCATGGAAAGGTACATGGGGAATAACATCAGTCTGGTGATAACAGCCAAGTTTCATGCCTTCAGCTCTCCCAGGGTGGCATTGCACAGTGTTAGCTCTATAATTCTGTGGTTTTGGGAGTGGCCTTAATTCCATGGCTCCACTAGGTACTATCCTAGATCAAACTCTATGGCAGCTACGCTGCTGTGACACATTTCTGCCTGAGCTCCCAAACTCTGGGATATCTTTTGACATTTAGGTGGTGATAGCCATGCTCCTACAGCTTGTGCATCCCTTGAATGCACACAACACCACATGGATGCCAGCAAGGTTTACTGCTTCGGTCCTGTGTATTGGCAGCCAGAGGCATGGATGGTGTGGCCAAGGGCAACCACACAGGAACTCAAGGAGTACTTTGTTTCCCTTTTAATCCTAAATTCCATGTTTAAGTAATTTCTTTCCAATCACATCTCAGTGTATATGGTGAAAAGTAGCCATGAAACAGCCTTAGAGCTTTGCTGCTTAGCTAGTTTTTCTACCAGATACCATAGTTCATTACTCTTAAATTCTGCGTTCCATAACATGATTCCACAGAATTCTTTTCAACCATATAACAAGAATGATCATTACTCCAATTTCCAATATCTTGTTCTTCATTTCTACCTTACACCTTATCTGAATGGACTTTTTTAAAAAAATATTTTTAAGAGAGAGAGAGAGAGAGAGAGAGGGAGAGAGAGAGAATCTTTTTATGTAGATGGACACAACACAATGCCTTTATTTTTTTTATGTGGTGATGAGAATCGAACCTGGGTCACGCCCATGCTAAGCGAGTGCTCTACCGCTGAGCCACAATCCCAGACCCCTGAATGGACTTTACTGTCCATATTTCTACCAGTATTCTGGTCATGACCATTTAAGAAATCACTGAGAAGAGGGACTTTCTCTACAGGTATTCTCTTCTTAATTCTCATTAGAATTTCCTTACTGCTCTGTTTTTGGGAATCTGGGCTTTTTCTAGCATGCTCCTCCAAACTTTTCCAGGATCTCTTCATTACCCAGTGTTATAACCACTTCCGTTTTCTCGAGTATTTGTTACAGCAATAATCTTGCTTCTCAGTACCAATGTTCTTTTTAGTTCATTTTGTGTTGTTATAACAGAATATCAGAGACTGGGTCATTTATAAACAATAGAAGTTTATTTGGCTCCTGGTTCTGGAGTGTGGAAAGTCCATGATTAAAGTGCTGGGTCATTTCATGGTGGATGTCACACAATAAGCGACAGAAAAATAGAAAAATCTGGAACCCACTTCTGTGATAGGACATTAATCCATTCATAAAGAAAGAGACCTACTCACTTCTTAAAGGCTCTTAATGCAACGGTAAGAGTAATTAAATTTCCATGTAAATTTCTCCAATTTCTTGGAGAAGATATGGAAACCAGAGAGGTGGGGAGAGAAGCAACAATCTACTGATACTACAATAACATGGGTGAACCTAGAAAACATTATTCAAAGTAAAATAAGCCGATACAAAATAAAAATATCAATAATTATTATATGATTCCATTTATATGAAATGCCCAGAAATGACAAATCTATAGAGAGGAATAATTTTAGAGCATTTTAAATCTCTGATGATATTTTGCTTTTCTTTGGTCTGAGTGTTATTGATGGTTTGCATCATGTATTACAAAAAAACCCTGGAGTTGGTACTTTGCTTAATATCAGGTGCATTTGTTTAGCTCTAATCTGGATTATGGAGATTTGTTATTTTTAAAAAGCGTGTTATAGAGGGGGAAAAAACTTGCAAAGCTGTTCAAAAGAAATGGAAATAGCCCCTGTAGCATTTAAAGAACTATTTGTGATGAGATCTTCACACAAGTGGAAAAGGTGAGGATGACTTTCTTAACTGGAAGATATAGACAATAAGCAAGACTTGGAAAATGAACAGGAGACACAGTCAATGTGATAGTAGTAGTGGTCTAATTCCACATATCCAGGACTTGGCTCTAGCTAGATCAAGACCACAGACATGATGTTTCCAATAACCAAGTTCCACAGAAGCCAGGCATGTTTGAATTGGAACTCTCCCTTCATGCTGTGTGCTTTGTTTCATTCGCATTACCATTTTTAACCTTCTCCTATGCACAAGTGGGGTATTTAGCTCCAGTTGCCCAACTGTACATAGTCAGTTTCACATTCTTAAATTTATTCTTTCTCTTCTGCTCTCTCGCTTCTTCCTCTCTGATGCTGCCCTCTAAAACATTGTTTGACCATGATATCTCCTATTTCTGACATGCCTATTACTTTTATTTGTGTTCTAACTTCTGCTTATTTTAGGATTTGGCTATTTGGAGTTTACTAGTCTCTGTTTTCTTTGTGTTTATTTGTATTATATTTACAAATTAGAGTCTTCAAATTACTTTTGGATAGCATGGAAACACATTTCTTTGTGACCCTTTAGTAGCAGTGATATGATGGAACAACTCTCTGGAAAAAAGATTCAGATTGAAAGCGTTTGCCAATTTCTGTGGTATAAATGCTCCTGACACTGCTGATTACATACGGTCAATTAATATCAATTAACAGCTGTTTACAATATTCCTGAGAATTTAATAATTAGGACTTATAAGCAGGTGAGTGTCAGTTCCAGAGCTCATAGCATCTGGAATTGAGCCTAACCCATGATGTAAGTCATGCGATTCTTATGGCCTGATTTGAATTAGAAATTTGGAATTTCAAGGTCTTATAAAACCTTATACATCCTGGCATATTTATATTCCCTAAAACATGATAAAAGAAGCAATAATAAAGATATCAGTAACATTCTACAAATCTAAAATTACTAATACATGCTCAATGCTTTAAATTTGGCTATAACTCTTTGAAATTTAGACTCCAGGTCACTCTTTAATTTAAGCCCTAGAAATCTGAAGATTGAGGAAACATAACCACTCCCCTCAAAGAGTTCATAGTGGAAAAGAGAGAACAAACAGGGTAAAAGTGCCAGTAAAATACAATCTTTGATGGTGGAGTATTAAGAAACAGATGACAGATTTGGGAAGAGGGGGAAGGCCTAGAATATGGAGAAGCCTCAGGGACCATATATCAATTAGAAACCCCCTTCTTAGCTAACAAGGCAGAAGTAGTTAAATGTAATAGATGTTGTTTTATGAATTAAGCTTATAATAAAATTTTATATTTGTTTCCATGCACATCACCTAAGGATGATCCAGGCAACCAATGGATTAACAAAAGCCTCTTCTCCACAGTTTCTTTGGGGCCTTCCCAGCTCTAAGATATGGAAATTATACATTTTAATGCAAACCGTCTGGATGCCAAAGCATTGTAAAAACTAAATGAGAATAGTATGATTCCCATTTGTACTTTATTTAAATGAGCATTTTGAAATGCACTTGAGCTAGAACTACAGGCATTCCTCAAACTAGCTAAAAATGAAAACAAGTTAGAAACAAAGTACTTTCTTTGTTCTCTAAACATACAGAGAATGACAATTTTTAGGTAATCAGATAGTTTTGTTTCCTCTTTACCCCATCCTTCCCGGTTGCTGCACACTGGGCTTTGTGACTGGAGTTCCTAAACAAATGCCCAGAGTGTCACGTGGCCCTTCACTGTGAGACAGAGCAGCGGCCCTGTGAGAAAGGGCAGTGCTCCAGAGTGATGTACACCTGTACACTATGAATCTCTCCACTTAACTGCAGAATAACAGAACTGGTTTCCACAAGTGCTCTCCTGCAGAAGTCTCCCCTGTGATCATTCTGAAGAGGATGGCGTTCAATGTGAAATAATGATGATCCCTGACCCCACCTCAGACTGACTGTAGGAACTTCTGGGAGCCAAGCTTTGACATCTGTACTTTTATCCAGCTCCTGAAGTAATTGTTGATGCTCTTTAGAGGTTAGCACAGTGTCTGGCACTACAAACTCTCTATGTTTTAGTAATTAAACAAAACTTCTTTACCTCCTTCCATTATCCATTCTCACCCACTAGACAAAGCTCCATGGTAGACTAATAAGGGATTTGGTAGACTGATAAATCTTATTTGATACATTTTATTTATCCTGAAAGAAATTCATATTATGTTGTTAATACTCTTCCCTTGACTTTTGTTGCCCACAGTCAGTAAATTTTCTCATTTTTTTCAAACACACACACACACACACACACACACACACAGATCGATATAGACATTTTGGTGATGGAGATTGAATTCAGGGAATCACAAATGCCAAGCATGTGCTCTACCACTGACCTGCATCCATAACCACAAATATATCTCAAAAAACAAAACAACAACAAAAACTAGAAAGTCTAGAACAGTGGCACAAGCCTGTAATTCCAAGTTATTTAGGAGGCTGAGGCAGGAGATTTATAAGATCAAGCCAACCTGGGAAACTTAGAACCTGTCTCAAAATGAAATAAAAACAAAAGGAACTGGGAATGTAGTTCAGTGGCAGAGCACTTGCCTAGCATGTGTGAGGTCCATTCCCAGTATGACATAAATACACCACACACACACACACACACACACATGTTTTCATCATTATTAGAAAACCAATATACAAAAAATTTATTAAAAAGCCAATCAAAACAGAGTGACATAAATGAGTGTTTAACACTGGTTGTCTCTCCCAGGTGTTTTTTTACTGATTCCCAATTGTTCTTTTATTGATTTTCTAAGACTTCATGTCTAGGGAACACACTTATGAATTAATGGACTATTGAAGAGGTTTTCATGTTAGACATTTCACTGGAATATGCAAGTGGGACATTCTTTCACTCGGATTATGTGACCTGAAATACACATTTAAGTTGTAGCAGTCTTTGGGTGCCAGCTCAGCTTCTATGCAAATCCCATCATGACTCCTAGAAATTGGTCAGTGGAACTGTCTTACCGTCTTGTAGTCATTCCTCAATTTCTTTCCACAAAAGTCTTCTTGCCAAATCTGAGAGCCTTGGAATTTAGGGCTCCCTCCTCTCTAGGTAACAAAATGCCATTATTGCTGCAAAATACCTTGCATAAAAGGGGAAAAAGCAATTCAGAAGTGGTGGGGATCAGATTAAGTAACTCTCATTCCTTTTTCCAATTCTGGTTACTCACTTCCTCCTCTTATCAACCCTGTTTCAGTGCTTTCCTACTTATTTGCCACCTGCCTCCAGCCATAGCCCACCATCCTGCTGGGTACCCCTTTCCCCTCCAGGTCCTATAAACAAAAAGATGACTTCTGCTTGTAAAGAATGGTCATGGATACTAGTCATCTAGTATCCCTTCCATTTTCAAATTTCTCCAGATTTCTTCCTAAATTCAGTGCTTGATCAAGGTTCTCATATTACATCAGTTGTTCTTAAGTCATTTTAAATCTAAAACAATCTAAAATCCTAACTAGAATAAGATATATTCCATGCTTGTACAATTATATCAAAATGAATTCTACTGTTATGCATAACTAAAATAAAAACCATTAGTGAGGGCTGGGGATGTGGCTCAAGCAGTAACGTGCTCGCCTGGCATGCACGGGGCGCTGGGTTCGATCCTCAGCACCACATAAAAATAAAAAAAATAAAGATGTTGTGTCCACCAAAAACTAAAAAATAAATATTAAAAAATTCTCTCTCTCTCTCTCTCTCTCTTAAAAAAAATCATTAATGATACAACATGCGCATTTACTTGTTGAGGAGTTCCGGTCAGTGTTATAGAAGATGTCCCAAATCATTCTATCATTCTGCATTTGTTTATTTTCTCGTGGTGTCATTTATCTTCTTTCCCTATTTCCTGTTTTCTCTATAAATTCAAAGTTAAGTGTACAATAGCACAGTCCAATGCAACTTGTTATAAGGATGGTGGTGGTCTCTAGGGTTATTATCTAAGACACTAACCACCAGCCATATGTGAGAGCTTGAAATATGGCTAGGATGATTGAGGAATAGAAATTTGCATTTATTTTCTTTGAACTATTTAAAATTTAAATCAAAATAGCTGCATGTGGCTGGTGGCTATCCAATTAGATGAGGCAGGATGGGATGCTTAATTATATATTCAGAATATATATATATATATATATATAT